>NW_015177030.1:620991-623708 GCF_001447785.1 Gekko japonicus | reverse complement strand
TGGCTCCCCTCCCCCCCCGCCGGCCCCGGTGATCCGGCATCTGCCGCCAGGTGGCGCTCGGCGCCCACTCTCCGAAGGCCTCCCGGCCGCTCAGCCCCAGTCCCAGCTCCCGCAGCATCTCCAGCGGAAAAGGACCAGGCCGCCCGTGCCCTGCCGGAGACCCTGGACACAGCCGCTGACCCTGGCGGTCTGGTGCGGTATGAGGCAGCTTCATATACATACACCCGACCGGAGACGCCAGGGATTTGAACCCAGAACCACAGATACTCCACCGGTGGTCACCTACAGCCCACAACTCAAGCCAGTCCAACCCGTTATTAGCCACCTAACTGACCCATGCTCCCTCTAAGCTGTGGAGTCTTGTGAGCAAAAATTCTACTTGGTGAGCTCCTGGCATTAAAGTTGTGAGCGAGCGATTTGCCTACTGCATTAATCAGTTTGCTCTGGAGCCCCATCCCTTCCTGAGCTAAGATAGAAATGCGTGAGCTGGAGGCTCAAAAACGGAGCTGGCTCACACTAGCTCAGCTTAGAGGGAACACTGCCTACAACACAGGCTTCCCTCACACCGGCACTGGAGGGCCAACCTTTTCTGTGTACAGAGATCCTGCTGACCTAAACCAGCTTCTCCCCCCCAATGACAAAGGACTTAACAGTCACAGGGACTCTGGCACCAAGGCCTGGCCTGCAGCAAACCCAAGACGCCAGCTTTGCTCTCAGACACGCATCCCAGCAGCACCATCAGTGGGCCCAGCAGCACCATCAGCCAGACCATCTCAGGTTCCCACGCCTGCTCATCCTCTAATCACGTGATTTATGCCGTCACGTGTCAGCGATGCCCTCCCACCCTCTGCGCGGGACAAATGGGCCGGGCCCTCCAACAAAGAATGAACGGACATGAGTCTGACATCAGGAACCACAATGTTCAAAAACCAGTGGAGGAACAGTTATCCTTCCAGGACATCCAGCTGCTGACCTAAAAGTAGCCATTCTCTTACAAAGGAATTTCAGAGGGAGATTAGAAAGAGAGACTGCTGAATTGCAACTGATTATTTATCATATGGCAGAGTACACACAGGAAGAATATAGTAATACAAAATACATAACCAAGTTGATATAATGGGCATTGCAGACCAATTGAGTAATCTCCCTAAATACTAATATCTGAATTTTCAATCCACTCAGTTGCAGCTGGGGAGAGTTCATAGATCTCCATCACATCTCCCTGGAAAGCATGATGCTCACATTACTATGACAGACAGAAAGCAGTTTGACAGGCTGCACCACAATCACATTCGGATCCTGGTATTTTGCCCCATTTAAACAACAGGGCTGCACAACTACCAAAGCCTGTTTGTATTTTATTAGCTGTCTCCCATACTTTACAAGGCAAGTCAAATCCTGCGGGCCTCCTGTTGGTGTTTATCAGGTTATGGATATCAGGTGGAACTGACTGCAATTCATGTTTGCAGCCATTCATTCCCTAGATCTAAATTTTGTGACAGCAGGATTTGTGCAGATCTTATTGCTGGGTGTCAGGACCTTAGTCTGGATAGGTCCGCGTCAGTCATGTCTTTGTGGATGGGCAACTCTGTTTTCGATTATCTTTCTATATTGTCTTTGTCTTTGGAGATGTGGGGGAGCGATGTGGCACAATGTGGGTAGCCAATAGGTCAGAGTACGTTCAATATATCCACTGATGGCTCTCATTGTTCTGTTCAGTTGGATGTTGCGTTTGTGGACACCAACCCCAAAGCTGAGCATCTAAGTGTTGTAGCAGACACACCCCAAGTTGTGCCGCATAATTTTTGGAGAATGTTGTTCCGTGTGCACTGCTACATTGGCAAGATGGTGTTTATAGTTCAACAAGGTCCTGTCAAAGGTAATGCCAAAGTACTTAGGTGTATGGCTGTTTATAAGTCAGGTGGCATTAAGGTAGACATTCAGTTCATAGCTGGCAAGATCGCTACTGAGATGTAAACAGGAACATGCTGCTTTTCCTGGACTTGGGATCAGCCGCCATTGACCGTAGTAGTCAGCCAAAATTTTGAGGTCTCCAGTCAGTATTTGCTCAGGTGTTTCGACTGATTCATGCCTTACTGCAATCACCATGTCATTGGCATAAGGAGACTTCCTGGATATAGTTTGACAATGAAGCTCAAGACAATCCATCCGCCTGGACTTAAGTGAGACCTAGGTTTCCTGTCTCATTACCAATGCTGATTTCTCCACCCCTATTCCCTCTCTGCATATCACACCTGCTAATGTCATTCATTCAGCCTCTGAAATGACTCCACTTTCCAGTATAGAGGACAGACGGAGTCCCATTCTAGCTGTATCTGAAGAAGTGAGTAGTGACTCAGGAAAGCTCCTCCCCTGCCACAAATGTGGTTAATCTGTCAGGTGCTCCTGGGAGCCTGGCTCTTCTCTCTCCCTCCTGTTTGCCTCCTCCAGGTGCCTGAGCAAAGAGACCTTCCTTCACAGCGCTGGGAAGGGGCAGGGCCCTTTGGGGGGATGGGGGAGGGGCTTCGAAGCCGTGCTGAAGCACCACCCTTTTACAAAAGAGGGGGCTGCAGTTTTGGGAAAGGTCCGGATTAATATTTTAGTTGCATGGGGCCGTTGCCGCGTGCCCAGCCTGAGCTCCTGGCTCAGTTTGGTCTCGCGGCCTGGAAAGGCGGGGCGGGGGGGAGGCTCCCTGCCCTCCCCGACAGCCGTGATTG
>NW_015177030.1:616673-620424 GCF_001447785.1 Gekko japonicus | reverse complement strand
AGTGGGGGGGGGGGGCGCACCGTCCCGGCTGGTGTTGTGGTGATCTGGGAGAACCACTCCTCCACTTGCAGCTGCTGGTGGGCCCCTGGGTCAGTCACAAGTTCTCTCAGAGCTGTTCTCCCAAGGGCAGTTCTTGGGAGAGCTCTCTTAGCCCCACCGACCTCACAGGGTGCCTGTTGAGGGGAGGGGATTGTGAACGGCTCTGAGACTCCTTTGGGTAGTGAAGGACAGGTTACAAATCCAATCTCCTCCTGCCCTGGACAGACCTGGACCCACCACTGCTTGGCCAGCCTCTCACCTCCCCCACGGAGTCATACAGGAAGCCCTGTCCTTCGGAGTGGGCCAGCCAGCCCCTCGCCCTGCGTGGTCAGTTGCGCAACACTCAGGAATGCGGTCCACAACTGCCTGGCGGGTGAAGGGAAGAGGCGGAGCACCCCCTCCCCCCTGCTGTGACGCTGCAAGGGCAGGCCGAAGAGCCGAGCGCTCGCGAGTGGGAGTGAACCGGGGTGGGCCCAGGGCAAGTGAGACGCCAGAGAGTCCCGGAGCAGGATTTCCCCCTTTTATTGGCTATAGTGCGCCACAGGCAAGCAGAACGTTGGGGCAAGAGGTGAGGCGCTCCAGGAGAGGGCGCTCAGGTCCGGTTCCTGGCCGTGGGAGCGCTGCACGGGCGCTTGCTGAAGTTGGTGAGGATCTGGTGCTGCTGCGGACGGGAGGGAACCACGAAACTGCTGGGTGGGAGGAGGCCCAGCCCGTTGGCATCCACCTTGCCCATGAAGACGTAGCTGGCCCCTGCAAGGGACGAGAAGCGGGACACTTCAGGGCAGCCCAGGGAGCTGCACGGCCTCCGGTCCTGGGCGTGCCCCGCGGGGTCAGTCTGTGATGCCCACCCCCCTCTCCAGCAGCAGCCCTCCAGGGCCACCCCAAGGACTCAGGGCCCTGCGGAGGAGGAGGAGGCCTGGAGCACAGCGGGGGGTCCAAAGGCTCCCGGGTGCCTCCCCCACCGGCACTCACCTTTCTTGAGGACGGGGCACTGTCTGCAAGGCACTTCCAGGCGGAGGACGGCATCGCTGCCGGGGGTGGGCGGGAGGCTCAGGCCGCCCGCCTTGTAAGTGTTCGTGAGCAGCACCATGGCGGTCACTCTGCTCCCGGCCCCTCGCGTGACTGTCTTCACTGTCCCCGTGATCACTGCACCAGCCGAGAGAAGAGAAGGCCGGGGAATGAGGAGGGCCCTCCGGGAGGGGCAGGCCTGCCTCGACGTAGGGGCCACTCCCATGCCCTGGCCGCTTCAGCCCCTGCCTGGCTTAGCCACCCACTCGGGCAGAGCTGGGGGGGTGGGGGGGTGTCCACATGCACTGTCGCACTATAAATTCAAACCTAAGTATGTGAAACAGACACACACACACACCCCACACACACATCTATATATCCACGGGCACCCGTCCATGCGCCCAAACAGCTCACCAAAATCGCTGGTGCAGAAATTGCTCTGCAGAGTCCCTGTCCGGCGGCACTGCTGTGGGCAGACGGCATCACCTGCGGGTGGCGAGAAGGTCTTCATGACCACTCGGTGGCTCCCAGCAGCGCTCCAGGGCCCTCCCAAGGGTCAGAGCTCTGCACGTACTGGGGGGCCCCCCGAGCCAGAAAGCCCCCCTCCCTCTGCCCATAACCCCCCCACACACACAACACACAGCACGGCCTGCTCGCCAGGCTCTGCCGGTGCCTCCCGCCGGGCTCTCTTACTGGGGCTGGCCACCGTGGGCACTCCGCCGTTGGGTCTTGGTTTCGGGACGGGTGGGGGTTTGGGGCGCCCCGCTGGCTTGCTGGAGGGCTTGGGCTTGGGTGGGGCAGGTCTGCTGCCGTCTGGCCGAGCCGGCTTGGTGCCTGGGAAGACGCGGCTGGGAGGCTTGGGAAGGGCTCCGTCCACCAGCTCGTTGCGGCTCTGCACCACCACGTAGGAGGCGGAGAAGCCATCAGCCGTGACGCTGAGATCCGAGACAAACTGGACCAGCAGTTCATTTCCATCTGAGTAGACGGGGCTGGAGAGGGAAGAGGGAATGAGGCGCTGTCCCCCCTCTGGAGCCAGGACTTCCCTCTGGCAGGCCGCCTGCCCCCCCCCCCGAGCCTCAAGGCTTCTTTCTCCCCCTGCCCAGAAACCCTGAGGAGGAGCGATTGCAAAAGGACACCCCCATCCATCCCTTGGCAAAGCCTGAGCTGCTCGCCCCTCCGTCGGTTCATTTGGCCAAGCATGGGGTGAGGGTGAGGGTTTAATGGCTATTATTCATACACATTCTCAGACTTCCTTGGATCTGTCTCATCATGGCCCAAGTTGGGAGGCTCAGGCCTTCGGTCCCAAGGAGCCCTTTGGCCCACGAACATGCCGGCCTACCTGGGGGACTGGTCTCCACAGAACTTGCCGATTCGGTGTGAGTCGTCCCGGTCAGCCCCGTTGAAAACCGCGACGTAGTCGTAGCGGCAGTAGGTGTCCGGCTCCACGTCAAACTTCCCGAAGGTCAATGCCACCACCTGGGCCATGCAGAGACAAGGAGTCCAACTCCCGTCCCAAAGCAGTGCAGCCCCCCCCCCGAAGCCCTTGGGAAGGGGAGGCGAGTGCAGGTGAAAGGGGGAGGGCCCTGGGTTGTCCGGGAACTGGGGAGGGGTGAGAAGGTGGGGAGGCTGGGTGCCAACTCCCCTCTCCCTCACCTTGTCCTTTGGGGCAACGATGTGCCAGGAGCAACTGATGCCCGGGGGGTAGTCGGTCTCCGGCCAGTTGGGTGTCTTGAGGGTGCCCTGGGGCTTCTCCAGTTTCCCTCCGCAGAACTGGTTCTCTGCAGCCGGAAAGAAAGAGCGGAAGTGGAGGGCAGGCTCAGCTAAGAGTTCGCAAGGGCAAGCCCGGAAGCCCACGGGGGCAAACGCTTCTTGTTCAAAGAGGGAAGGCAGGCCGGGGGGGGGGGGCCTGTGAAGGAAGGAAGGAAGGAAGGAAGGAAGGAAGGAAGGAAGGAAGCCGAAGCAACACATGCAACCTGCCCCCCCTCCCCGCTGTCTGTCTCTCTCTCAAATCTCTTCGAGCGTGGGGGTGGGGAGGGAGTGTTACCGATGCGGCCCACTGTCCTGATCCAGTGTAGGTTCGGGAAAAAGTGTGCAGGAGAACACATCTCTTTCGGCACAAGCCCCTGAGATTTCTCCACAGGTGAGCAAACGTAGCCTAATCTTGCAGCTGCCCTTCTCTGCGTGCAGTCCCCTCGGCTGGAACTCTCTGCCAGCAGACACGCCCGTGCATTAACCAGCCCCCCACGAGGTGGTAGGAAGCACGAGGAGACACACAAATCCTGCATCACGCTCCTCCTGTGGCAAACGCAGGGCCAGGCTGCCTGCTCGATCTAGGCCTTTGTAACAAAACTCTCTGGACACTTTTGCGCAGGCACCTCGACCCCCGTGCAAAAGGTTGCCACCACCGGTGGGCTGGGAAATGGCTGCTCGCTCGCGGGCAGGCCTAGCGCTCCTCTTTCCTGGCCGAGTCTTCCTTTTCCTGGAACGGAGGACTCTAGACCAAACATGTCTCCAGTCCTGCCCTCCGCACCAGGGCCTGCTGTGTGGGCACTGGGGACCGGTCACCTCTCCGGGCTGGCTGCGCCCCACCAGTGATCCAAGCCCTAGCAGCCCCCCCTCCCCCCGGGAAACGCAGGGAGGGGATTGGCGGGGAGAGGCTGGGCCGGCCTCCTCTGGTGGGACTGCTGCTTGCTCTGCAAACCCC
>NW_015177030.1:614773-616305 GCF_001447785.1 Gekko japonicus | reverse complement strand
ATGGCGCCCGCGTGCCGCGGCGGCGAGAGGGGGGGGGGGGGGCGAGCCCGCCTCTGCGGCTGGCCCAGAAGAGAGGGGATCTTTGGGGGCAGGTCCCAGCAGGCCCCTCAGGCTGCCCCACCCCTACTGTCCCTCAGGTTTCCCGAGCCCCTCCGGACACCCTCCCACAGTGACAGCAGGGGACCCCCTGGGGCCTTCCCCCCAGACTCCGCCAAGAGGCACCATGAGTGGGGGGGGGATGTCCCCAGGGGTCTCTTATCATCCCAATGGTCCCAGGGTTCCCAGAGCCCCCAAGAGTCTATACGATGGGCCCCTCATCTTCACTGCCCCAGAGGGCGTCCTAGAAAAGGGCCCAGGATGTTGGGGTTTGCAGCAGCATGAGACGGGGGGGGGTCCCAGCGCACACACCCCTCCCCCTGCCTGCCAGGCCTCCTCCTGTTCCAAGTCCTGATGGAGGCGTGGCCTCAGTGGGGTGGATCTGAAGCTTCGCCCCGCCCACTTCAGGGCCTTGTTTTTAGGCAGTGATGTGGGGAGGGGGGAAGTCGTGGCGTCTCTTGTGACACTCCTCCTTGGGGGCTTCGACTGTTCCAGAATGGAGAGAGAATGTGACAATTTACAGATTTAACCAGCTGTTGGGTAAGAGATTCCAAAAGCTCCCCGGCCCCTGAACTGTGTTCCTGGCTCACCCAGTAAATAGGCTGCATGTGAACACTCAAGATTTCTCTAGAATTCACATGAGTCACGTGGGGGCAAAGAGGGGAAAGTTCGTTCCAGACACAATCGACATCCTCAAGGCTCAAGAAACGCCTCGTTCACTGAATCCCAAACTAGTAAACATAAAAGGAGCCACAGAAAACGGAGCCTCTTTTCCCAGCATCCCCTCTGTTCCTGGCAAGGGCCATGAAAGGATTCTGGGCATCTTGCAAGACGGACCGCAGAAGCCCCGAGAGCCCAGAGCCAACAGGGGGGGGGGCTTCGGAAAGGCAAGAAGGTGCTTACCGTTGACGTGAGGGAGTCCGCCGCTGTACCACACGAGGAAACCTCGCCCCCCAGTGCCCTCATCGGAGACCATCTGCAGCATCATGCGGTTGCTGGTGGAGAGGATGGCCCCCGGGCGGAAAGTGCCACAGAAGCGGCCCAGGCGCTGCCCCTCCTGCGCCCGGTGTCCGTTGTACACGTCCAGGTAGTCGTAGCGACAAACGGGGTCCGGCTCCAGGTCGAAGACCCGGAAAGACAGCATCACCACCTGGCCCTCCGGCACCTGGAGGGGCAAGCAGGCGGCCCAGCATCCCGGTCAGGCTGCGGAGGGGGAGGGCCAGCACCCCAGCCAGAAAACTCCCCACCCCCCAGCACCCCCCACCCTCACACACACACACCGCACTTCCACATGATGCCAATTTCTGAAGCACAGCCCTTGAGACCCAGGAGGACACAAGTAAACATCCTTTGTCCGCTGCCTGCCGATAAAAGTATCTTGAGGGACCGTGGGCGGGGGGGGGCTTCTTGACTCCTGGGACTCATTTTACACCTGA
>NW_015177030.1:613884-614750 GCF_001447785.1 Gekko japonicus | reverse complement strand
CCCGCCCCCCCCCCCGCCCTGTGAGCTCCCTCCCTCCCCATTCTGCTCCTCTGGCCAGACTCAGGAGAGATCCCTTTATGCGTGGCAGAGTGCTTCCGAGCATGCACAGAGAGCTTTATTCTTCTCAGCCAGAAAGGACAAGCAGCCCCCACAAGCTCTGGGAGAAGGGACAGCTAGGGGTCCCTGGGCAGTTTGAACCCGGGCGCTGCTCTGGAGGCCCCGATCCCCACCGGAGCTGCTAGTTACCGTAATAGTCCAGGTGCATTTCTTGCTGGAGGGGTAGTGGCCCGGGAAGCCCTCGCTGGCAATGTAGCCGGTGTCGCCGGTATAGTCGCCCCCACAGAGGAAGACGGGCCTGAGCAGACAGAGAGAAAGTGCCAGTCCAGGGGCAGGAGGGACCCACCCTCCCCCGGTTCCAAAAGGAGCTCCCCCGGCCCCGGCCAAGGTCTCCAGGAGAGTGGCTAAGGCGCTCCGTGGCAGGCCTGGCCGGGGACCAGCGGCGGCCCCTCGAGGGAGGGAGGGAGGGCGGTTGGGCGCCCCCCTCCTGCTCCCGCCCAGTAGCTCCGGAGGCCCTTCCAAGAATTCCGGGAATCCGCGCGGCGCGTCTGGGCTGCTGGCAGCCGGCGCAGCTCCCGCCCGCCTAAGCCCTTCCAGATGTGCGGCACCCCGCAGCCGGGCCCGGACGGGAGGCGGCTGCTGGGGCGCGGGGCTCCGGCGGGGTCTCCAGCGGGCTGGGGCCGTCGGGTGGGAGGCGGGGGCGGGTACCTGGGGTGGTTGCCGGCGGGGGGAGCCGGGGGGCTCTCCTGGGCCCGGCTCAGCTGCACGAGCGAGAGCAGCAGCAGCAGCAGCAGCAGAGGGGCGAGGGC
>NW_015177030.1:612539-613591 GCF_001447785.1 Gekko japonicus | reverse complement strand
CAGGCCCCCCCCCCCCGGGGACGACCTCTTTCCGGGGGGCTGACCCTGCTCGGCTCCCGAACACCGAGGAGAGGGGGCGCCGCCAGGTCGGGGCGGCAGAAGCCATCGAGGCATCCACCGGTCCTCGGGGCTCCCTGACGGCCGGGAGGTCTCCGCAGAGCGGAACTAGTGGCGGAAAAGCCCCCCCGCGACGGGCCTCGCTCAATGCTCCCTCCCAGCTGTGGAGTCCTCTGAGCAGAAATGGTACTTGGCGAGCCCCTGCGGGCATGAGAGTCCTGCGCGAGGGATGGGGCTGCTGCGTGAACGAGGTTGCTCCGGAGCCCTCCTCCCTCGCTAGCAGACGGGCCCCTCCGCCGTGTGAACCACCCCACGGGGGGGGGGCAGGGCCGGCGACCCCCCCAGCCGGCGACTAAGCCGCTCTCCACCCACTCGGTCGGAGGGGCGGGGCTCGCCTGGGACGGGACTTGGGGCCCCCGACGAAGGACTCCCGCCAATCATGGGGCGGGGAGATCCGCGCAGACAGAGGCGGGCACCTGGCAGAGCTTAGCCAATAGCGGAGACAGGGGCGTGGCCAAGAGCCAAGGGCGGGCATTTCCCAGAATGGGGGCCTGGCGGCGGCTGAGGCCAAGAGCCCCCCCTCCCCCCGCGGAGGGCGAGGAGCCGACTCCGCAGGGAGGAGGGGAGGGGGTGCCCGGCTGCCGTGAGAGCCCGCGGGTCGGGCGCCGCCTCGAACGCCTGTCCTGCCACGGCGCTTGCGGGCCTCCTCGTGCCAGCCGTCCCACCTGGCAGGGCCGTTGTGAGGATCAAAAGGGCGGCGGGGGCGGGGCCTCCAGGCGAAACTCCCTCCCTCGGCGCCCAAGGGCCGCTCCAGGCTCCTTCAGGGCAGGGCTCCCGCCGCCGGCCAAAGAAAGGCCCCGGAGGCGGCGGAGCGCTGTGCCCGTGGCCGGCCCTTGCGCGGTCCCAGCTTTGTGCAGCAGCTGAAGGACGGCGCCGGGGAAGCCCGAGAGCGTTCGGTCCCGGGCGCCCCCCCCCCCCCGGGGGGGGGGCTCTAC
>NW_015177030.1:610587-611927 GCF_001447785.1 Gekko japonicus | reverse complement strand
CCAGTGAGTGCTCCCTTCTCATTGGGTGGCCAAAGTATTTGAGCTTCAGCTTCAGTATCTGGCCTTCCAGGGAACAGTCAGGGTTGATTTCTTTTAGGATTGACTGATTTGATCTTCTTGCAGTCCAAGGGACTCTCAAGAGTCTTCTCCAGCACCATAGTTCAAAAGAATCTATTCTTCGGCGCTCGGCCTTCCTTATAGTCCAACTCTCATAGCCATACATGATTACTGGGAACACCATTGCTTTGACCATGCGGACTTTTGTTGGCAGGGTGACGTCTCTACTTTTTATCATGCTGTTCAGGTTCGCCATCGCTTTCCTCCCAAGGAGCAGGCGTCTTTTAATTTCATGGCTGCTGTCACAGTCTAAGGTGATCTGGGATCCCAGGAACGGGAAGTCCGTCACTACTTCCACGACTTCCCCTTCTATTTGCCAAGGAGTGATGGGGCCGGATGCCATGATCTTTGTTTTTTTGATGTTGAGCTTCAAGCCCACTTTTGTGCTCTCCTTTTTTATCCTGAGCAAGAGGCTCTGTAGGTCCTCTTCACTTTCTGCCATTAGAGTGGTATCGTCTGCATATCTGAGGTTGTTGATCTTTTCCCCTCATATACAAATATAAAAACATACAAAGGCCGAAACGCGTTAGGTCTGTTTCATCAGCCTTTGTATGTTTTTATATTTGTATATGAGGTACGAATGGGCCCTTATTCGTTATTTTAATTTGTGTTTAATAAATACATGTATATTTTGTAGGTTTCATAATTAGATTTTAAGAGTTGGCCCTCTTCTATTCTTGACTAACCTTTATAGTGTTGCCAGCCTCCAGGAGCAGGCTGGAGGCCTCCCAGAACTACATCAGATCCCCAACGTACAAGCACAGCTGCTTTGGAGGGTGGGGGCTCTACTGCATCACCCGCCCACAAAACTCCCCAGAGCATTTCCAAACCAAGAGTTGGCAACCATGACTCCGGGTGGGACACACACCCCCTGCCAGCCGGAAGCCCCAGGGGGGCCTCACCAGGCACCCCATCCAAATGAGCAGGGCCACCACCACAGAGGAAGATGTGGCCACAGGAGCTGAGCACCCCCCCCACACACACACACACGAGGGACACACTGCCACCCCACCCCCTGCAGTAGAGGAAGCCCTACAGAAAACGGGGCCTTGAGGATGGGGGAGGACACCAGAGGCCTGAGAGGAGGAGGAGGAGGAGGAGGGCAGGATCTGGCTTCTTTTCCGGCTGCAGAAACACTTCTGCCCTCGTCCCGCCCATCGGGGCACCACATTGGCTCCCACCCCCCCCCCCCCCCCCCGGGCCCCCACCCAACCCCCCACGCC
>NW_015177030.1:595543-610280 GCF_001447785.1 Gekko japonicus | reverse complement strand
ACCCGGCCCGGGAGACACCCCCCCCCGCCTCCCCCTCCTCCACACTCCCCCTCCCCAGCACACACACACAAGCACCACCAGCCAAGCCTGCCCCACGGGGGGGGGGGACCTCCAACAGGGGGCTGCCGCAAAGACATAATACCTCCTTCCCATCCCGACTCCCTGCGGCTGCCAACAACACACAAGCCCTCGCGACTTCCCACGACCCACCGACGTCTTCGCACAGTCCTTCTCCCTTCACCCCCTGCCCCATCTCTCCACCTCCCTCCCTCCCTGTGACAGTCATCAAAAGGGCCCCCACCCCACCCCGTGGCCACAAGGCCTCTGCCTGAATCACCTAGTCTAATATCTTTGGCATCCCCTCCTCCTCCACCTGCTCCACTCTCCCCTCACCCACCACCACCCCGCTAGCCCCCCACCACAGTACTAGTCTGGAGAGGCCCAAGTCCAACAGCAGCTGCCCCTCCCTCAGGCTGAGCTGGGGGTACGGCTGGTGCTGGCGGGGGGAGTAGTTGTGCTTGCGGGCCTGGTAGTGCTCTTGGCCCTGTCCGCGCCTGCCCCGCTGCCCACCTTCCAGGGAGTTGCGCCGGGCTGGGCGGGCCGCACGTTTCTGCTGGGGCTGGGCGCCGCCTTGGTGGGCGGGCTTGGGGCTCGGGGCCTGGGAGGCTTCTGTGCCGCCAGCCCCCGGCTCCTTCTCCCCACTGCTGCCCCCCACCATGAAGCCAGAGTTGGGCCCCCAGGAGTAGCGGTGCTGGGGGTTGCTCTTGAAGGGGAAGCGCAGCTTGCAGTCCTGGGGGGGGATGAACTTGCCGGGGGCGGTGCGGTGGGGCTGGCTGCGGCGCAGGGACTGGCTGAGCTGCTGCTGCTGCAGGTTCTGGAGCCGGGCCTGCTCCTGCCGGAGCCAGCGGAGGCGCCCGCGCCGGAAGGCAGGGTCCTTCTCCATCAGGCGGGTGACCCGCTCGTAGCAGGAGGCCTCCTCCGCCTCCCCCTGGCCCTCTGGCTGCTCCTTGGCCTCCTGGTCCACCGCTGCCAGGCCTTCCGCAAGCAGCAAGGAGCCCCACTCGTTCTCCAGGTCTTCGTCCTCCTGCAGCGAAGGGGGGGGGGAGAGGCACACGCATGAGCGCACGCGGCACACACTCCCCGCACACAGCATCGCCAGGCCGAAGTCTGCATCCCGTCAGGCACCTTGAAGGCCAACCAAGTTGAATTCTGCACGCACCCAAAAGCTTCTGCCCAGAATTAAACTCTGCTGGTCTTCAAGGTGCCCGACGGGACTCAGACTTCGGGTCTGCTGCTGCTTCAGACCCACACGGCCACTCGGCTGAGTCTAGCTTCACGGGAGGCACCCCATTGAGCCACATGGAGTGGAGGAAGAAGTGTGCCTCCACACACAAGTTTACACCCAGAATTTAACTCGGCTGGTCTTCAAGGTGCCTGGCGGGACTCACAGACTCTGTCCTGTTGCTTCAGGCCAACCCCCCTGACTGAATCAGGCCCTCCGTCCCGTCACGGTCAGCCCTGTCCACTCTGCCTGGCAGGGGCTCTCCAGGCAGAGAGAGGTCTTTCCCGTCCCCCACTCCTGCCCTGCAGACCTTCTCACTGGGCATGTCGGGGACCGAACCTGGGACCTTCTTCCCCAGTGAGTCTCAGCCCCTTCCCGAGCAGCATCCACCGCCTAGCAGCCTGTTCTAGCCCCCCTTTTGCGGCCTGCGTTTGCTTCTGATATTCTGCGGAAGGGGCCCCTTCCCACAAAAGCCAGGTCTGAGTTCTGCCCCCGAGGCAGTAAGGCTGGTTGGACAATACCCCCTCTGAAAGCAGCCCACCCCACCCCACCCCACGGGCGTGTTGTCAGCCACAGAGTTCCCTCGCTCTTGCTGCAGGGATGTGGGAGGCCTGGTGGCAGGAACCGGGCAGAGGGGGGAGCGGGTCCCTCGCAGTTTGGGGTGGGGCCATGTCTGGCACCCCCAGAGACCCAGGAGGCGGGCTCAGGGCCCCCGACACAACCTGCTCCTCTGGGGACTTGGCAGTGCTTCCTCTCCTCCACCCCCGCCTGCAAGGCCAGTTTGGGGAGGAGTAGAAACCACAAGCGACTCCTGGGTGCTCGGGATCGTGGAAGCGCAGAGGGTGGGAAGCCACGTGGCCTCTGCTCTGCCACCCCAAGAATGCTGCAGGCCTCTGCGGGAGACTCTCTCCATCCTGCCAGGTTTGGAAGCGGCCCCGGCTCGCCCAGGGGCAGGGGAGGGCAAACCCCCCTCGGGGGCTGCCGTAAGTCATCTGGGACCTGGGGCCACGTCCCACCGCCAGCCGCCAAGTCTGAAGCCACGGCATGCGCATGAGGGAAGGGCGCCTGGAGCCGCTCACCTGGGCAGAAATGGGGATGACCCGCTCCATCTTGACCACCCGGTCCCGGAGAGAGCGGATCTCCTCATCCTTCATGTTGTTCTGTATTTTCACCTCCTGGAGGATATCGGTCAACTTGTCGATGTGGGCCCGGAGGTCGTCGACGTCCGTGCCGGGGTTGCCGGCTCGGCCCTCGGAGGTCCCCCCGCCAGGGCCGCCGCTGCCCGCGGTGCCATCCGCCTCGCCCACCCCGACAGTGTCCCACACGTCCCGGGCCACGGCCCGCCAGCTGTCCCGCTCGTTGGGGTCGCGCTTCCCGTAGAGGCGGCACAGCTCCTTCATCTTGACGATGCTCATGGCCTCGATCTCCTGGCGGGAGTGGCGGAAGTCGTTGAGGGCCACCTCGTAGCAGATCTCCTTGACGGCCTGCATCTTGAGGTCGGCCAGCGTCAGCCAGCGGGGGTCCTTGGCAACCCGGCGGCGCTGCGGGATCTGGTACACGCGCAACGGCTCCCGCTTCTTGCCGGAGCTCGGCAAGCCGCACCGGCGCACGATGGTTTGCACTTTGGTGGCCGGGAGCTTCTCCCTCAGGGAGGAAATGAGGCGCCAGCTCTCCTCGCACGAGCGCTTGTCCGAGTCATCACCACTGTCCGAGTCTGCGTACTGCCGGGGGGGGGGAGGGCAGGGCTGGAGTGAGGGCAGGTTCCCTCCACGCCACAGCCGCACCGAGAGCCAGACCCCGCCCCTGGGTCCCACCCACCGGTCTTCCAAGGGCCTTGAGTGGAGGGCAGGGGTTCAGGGGTCCCCGACCTGGTGCCCGTGGGCGCCATGGCAACCACAAGTGCCTTTACTGGTTCCCCCCCCCCCAAGTGTTTTTAGAAAGTGGATGGGCTCAGCACAGCTCCTGATTGGCCACTGGAGGTGTGAAGGACTGGCTGTCCTGACTGTTTCTTCTTGGTGAGCACAGTGCGTACACTTGTGCGTGTGCCAAACGTATTTTTCACCCATGCGCTACGATCAGAGTTGTGCGGAGCCTCACTCCCTCCCTGTCCTTTTGCGGCTGGCCCTGCCCCTCCTGCAACGGCCCTTGTGTGGCTGTGTCAGATTTCCAAAGGTCCCTGCTGGCTCCAGGAGTCCGGGGCTCCCTGCGCTGGACAGACCACTGGTGTGATCCTGCATGGCCGTGCTTCTGCGCCCACACCCACGTGGAGCGGGAGTGCCGGAATGCCAGCTGGAAGGAGTCACTTGGCTCCTCTGAGGGGCACCCTGAAAGCTGGCCCCTCCCTGGGAAACAGGGACCCTGTGTACCCCCCACCCCCTCCCCTTACCAGTCTTTGCTGCTCCAGAAGAAGGTCGGCCTCCTCCTTCTCCCGCCGGTACTGGCTCTCCAGGTCCTGGAGTCTGGGGGTGGGGGGGGGGAGAGGAAAGGAAGAGTCACAGGAAGGCCAAGCAGGCCTCGGCACCATGGCCCTCTGCCTGGCAGGAACCAGCCCTGGGGGGGCGGGGCCCCCCTGAAGAACAGCCTCCGGCAGAACTCCTGCCCCAGGAGGGGGTGAGACAGGGGCTGTCC
Source organism: Gekko japonicus (assembly GCF_001447785.1). Lineage (NCBI taxonomy): Eukaryota > Metazoa > Chordata > Lepidosauria > Squamata > Gekkonidae > Gekko > Gekko japonicus. Next base: position 606,370 of record NW_015177030.1, on the reverse strand, counting down.
CTACGCCTCGTCCTCCAGGCCCCACTTCTTCCTCCGGTGGCCTCCCAGCCGGACTGAAGTGGGGGTGGGTGGGGAGGCCGACGTGTTTTATTGGTGGCTCGTTCTAGATGGATGTGGTGGCTTTTACTGGGCTCTGTTGAGGGTGGGAAGGCAGCCTAAAAGCTCCCCAAAGCAAAGAAATACCAGCAAAGTGCCTTTATTAATTTATACACCCCGTCTTACTCCCCCCCCACACGGGGACCCAAGGGGGCTGGGCATCGTTCTCCTCCCCTCCAGTTCACCCTCACAACAACCGCCCCCCCCCTGCGAGGTGGGCGAGGCGAAGAGGGGGTGACTGGTCCGAGGTCACCCAGCAGGCTCCCAGGGCAGAATGGGGATCTGAACCCAGGTCTCCCAGGCCCCAGTCCGACGCTCTGACCACGGCACCACCCTGGCCCCTTGTGGTTCCCAGGCCGAATGCGGGATGAAGAAGCTGCGAGAACACACAGGCAGAGCCCAGCTGAAGGGGCCTACGGGGTGGAAGGGAAAGCGGCGGAAAGAGACAATTGTGCCGCCTCCCTTGCTCCCGCCCGCCAGCTCGCCACCAGCCCCGTTATTCAAACTGGTTCAACAACTGACCACCCCCAAAAGGGACACTGATGGGCTCTCTGCTGCGATTCATTTGCAAACTCCTTTGCGGATAAAGTCTCTAAGCTCCGCCTGGAGTTGGCTGCTGGAGTTGGCTGGAGTTGGTGGACGGGAGATCCACCGGCACCGCCTGGTCCTTTTCTGGGTTCTCCCGGCCTGCTCCCCTTGTGAACGTTGACAGGATCCTGACAGCTGTGGCGCCAACGACCTAGTCCTTGGATCCTTGTCCCTCGTGGCTGATAAAATCACACCATGAAGAGGTATTGGTTTGTCTCTCTCGCGGGGCTGCTTCCCCAGCTCCCCGAAGGAGGCAACTGTTCGACCCTTGCTAGAGAAACCCTCCTTAGATAAAAAAAAAGGAGCTGGCCAATTTCCGCCCAGTGTCTAATCTATCTTTTCTGGGGAGAGTAAGGAGCGAGCAGGGGCTGAGCAGCGCCAGGTTTTCCTGGATGAGACATCTGCCCCGGCCCCTCTTCCGTCGGGCTTCAAGACCAAGACAGCACCGGTCGCTTTGGCGGACGATCTCCGTTTCCATCTGGATAAAGGCATGCTGGCCCTGCCGATCCTTCTGGATCTCTCAGCGGCCTTCGATACAGCTGACCACCCGGTCCTGATCGATCGCCTTGCCTCCGTGGGGGCCCACCGTTGGTTCTCCTCGTCCCTCCAGGGACAGTCTCAGAGGGTTGTTATCGGGGAGGAGAGGTCTCCCTGACAAGACCTGAATTGTGGGGTCCCACGAGGTTCGATCCTCTCTCCGATGATACTTAACATATCATCTGCTGATGACAGCCGGCTCTCGGCACCACCCCAGTGCCTGGATGAGGCAGTCCAATGGCTAAGGGGGAGCTGGCTGAAGTTGGATCCATCCGAGATGCCAGCCGGAGGGCCACTGGCGAGACTCAATGGTGTCCAGTTGACAGCAGTAGACTCTGTAAAGAGCCTCTGGGGTGGGGTTGGATGCTGCACTATCACTGGATAGGCAAGTGTCTGTGCTAGCGTGGTTGGCAGCTCTTCACCTACGCCAGGCCCGCCAGCCGGCTCCGTACACGTCTGAGTCAGACTGTGCCACAGTAATCCATGCAACAATCCCCTCCAGAATGGACTGCTGCTGGGATTTGCTCTACGTAGGGCTGCCCTTGAAAACGCATCGGAAACTGCAGGGGGTCCAGAATGCAGCTGCCAGGTTGCTGACTGGAACTTTAAGGTCAGCTCATATGACTCCGATTCCGTGGCAGCTGCACTGGCTACCCATTAGTCTCCGGATCCAATTCAAAGTGTCGGTGGTAACCTTCAAAGCCCTCCGTGGTCTGGGACCCTCATACCTACGGGGCCACTCCTCCCGTTACAATCCCCCCCAGCCATTGTCCAGGGACCTCCTGCAGGGTGTGCCACCAAGGGAAGCCGTACCCCCCCGTCCCCCCGCTGGACTTGGTCAGTTTCCGCAGGGCACGCAAGGCTAAACTGCTTAGGTTGGCCTTTGGAGGATAACCCTGTGTTTGGGCTGTTTCAACAGTAGTGCGGTGTTTTTATGTTGTTTTTTACTTTATTGATTTTAATGCCATAAGTTGCCACGAGACCCTTTGGGTGAGTGGTGACTAAAAAAAAAAATCTAACAAATAAGCAAAAACCCTGAGCCAGGCCATTCCCCCCTCCGCATTCCATGTGACCATCTCGTGAGTGGGACCACAGAGGGCAAAGCCGCTGCCCGGTCCTGCTGCTTGGAGGGCCTGTCTCCTGGCAGCTGTTGTGCTGCCCCACACGCGCACACACGCACAGGCACAGGCGCACACACCTCTTCTCCATCTCCAGCTTGATGTCGATGCCCTGTTTCTCCAGCAGCTCCCGCTGGGCGAAGTTCCAGTCCACGGGCTCCAGCGGGCTCTCCAGCGGGGGGTTCCGCTCCCTCTCCATCCGCGCCTGCTCCGGGTGGTTGAAGCGGAAGACGTGGTTCTTGCCCATCACAATCCGGTTCCCTGGAGGCGGAGAGGCCATATATGCTCGGAGGGGCCCAGGGCAGAACCTCCACTGTGTGTGGCTCCGTCCCCGCGCAGGGGAGGGGCAGAGAGGCCAGTGGGCCGGGGCCAGCCCAGAGGGGGCTGTCCCACACGTCACGCCAGCATGGCGGGAGAGGACCCCACGGGGGCGCGGTCACACAGGCTCCAGAGAAGTGTGCCAAGACCCTCGAGGCCGTCCCCCTCCACCCCATCCCACGTCCTGCCACCTGTGGGGCTGCCTCACGCTGTCCCTTGGCAGAACTGGCGGGTCAGAAAACCTGGGGGCTTTCCCAAGGAGCACCGGAGAGCCTTCCTTTGGCACGGCTCAGACCCTGGACAGCAAACCGTGGCCCTGTGTCCCAACTCCAGGCAACCCAATCTGGGGGGGGGGGAATGGCTCCCGCCCAGCGCCATGCCCCCTACCTGATCTCAGCACCAGCGACTCCGTCACCTGCTTCCCGTTGACATAGGTCTCCGCGCCCTCACATGGCTCCAGCGTGACAACAACTGAAAGGGGAGAGGGCCGGAGATCAACACCACCTCTCTCTGGAAGGCCTCCGGGTACCAGAAGCACGTGCGTCCACTTGGCCTTTGCCCTATTGGCTAATGACCCCAGGCCCGCCCCCATGCCGTAGAGAACTGGAAGCAGGACCCCAACGCCCTACCGAGACCCACTGGCCACCTGATACCTGCTGGCGCACTCCCCAGCCGTCACGCCCCTCTGCTCCACGCAAGCACAAGAGACGGGAGAGGAAATGCCATTATTCCAGAGCCACCACCGGAGGTATTCAGACTCTGACCCTCCCCTCCCCTCCCACCCCGCCCACCTTCTCCAGACTCCGTGGTGCTGCTGCAGAAGAGGCAGTGCTGCTCCTTAATGAACTGCCCGGTCAGCTTGATGTCCACGTTCTCCTGGCCGACTCTGCAGTAGGGAAGAAAAAGGCTCCAGGTGGGGGCCCAGCCGCAAGGGGGAGGGGAGAGCAAGCAAGGGGGCAGTCGGGGGGGGGGCTCGCATCCTCATCAGCCCGCCCAGCCCAGCCCAGCCCAGCCATTCTCACCGGGTGACGCCATCCTTGATGTGGTAAAGGAGGCACTCAGACATCAGGGGATCCTCATTCAAGTTAACCAGGTGTGGAGTCTGCACAAGACACGGGAACAAGGTGGAAGCAGGCCAATCTCTACAGGTGACCCATTTTCGTGTGTGTGTGTGTGTTTTTGGCCAATTCTCTATTTGTACAAATGATGAACTCAACAACATTATGATCACTGTTTCCAAGCGGTGCAATCACTTTTACATCTCTCACCAATCTCTACAGGTGACCCATTTTCATGTGTGTGTGTGTGTGTGTGTTCACCTCCCCCCCCCGATCTCTTCTAACCACAGTGCTGGAACACCTGGGAAGCCACCGTGCCACAGGGGGGCCCCCACCCCAAAGACACACCTGAAAGGTCTTGGGGACTGCAAAGGGGCAGCTGCATCAGGCAGCCGTAGCAAAGCCAACATCCAGCGGGGCGGCTCCAAGACGGACGGCATCTATTTCCAGGCAAGCTTTCGTGAATCTTGAGCAGGAGCAAGCTGTGACCCACAAAAGCTCCTCTGGAAATAGATGCTGGTCTTTAGGGTGTTCCTGGACCTTGGCTTCATCTTGGACAAACTGACCTTTTTCAAAAGGCTGCCAAATTTTACATCATCTCTCACTCTGCCGGGGCCATCCTGGAGCGCCCGAGATGAAGGAGGAGCCCTTTAGCCCCGTCAGAGCCTCGGGAAAGCAGCTGCAGCTGGCCACCCGGGTGTGTCCCCCCCCCCCGCCAGGGGTGCCTACCTTCTTGGGGGAGAAGACTCCCACGGTGCCCCCATCCTCCCGGAGAGCCACGCCCATTTCCGCCAGGAGCGCCTCCCTGCAGGAAGGACAAGAGCTCTCAGCCCCACGGGCAGGCCTCAGAGGGAAGACTCAGAGGAAAGCCCCCCCCCGAGAGCGGACCCCTGCGGTACCCCACTGCTTACCACCCTCCACTGAGAAAATTGCCCACCTACACTCACTCTCTGTTTTCTATGAACTAGCCAGTTTTTGATCCATAAAAGGACTTGTCCTTCTATCCCATGATTTTTGAGCTTACTTAGGAGCCTTTGATGAGGAACTTTATCAAAAGCTTTCTGGAAGTCAAGGTAAATAATATCTATTGGATCCCCCTTGTCCACATGTTTGTTCACCCCCTCAAAGAACACTAACAGGTTAGTGAGACAAGATCTTCCCTTACAGAAACCGTGCTGAGTCTGCCTCAATAGGTTTTGTTCATCTATGTGCCTACTAATTCTTTCCTTAATAATGGTTTCCACCAATTTACCCGGTATCGACGTCAGACTGACTGGCCTGTAATTTCCCGGATCTCCTCTGGAACCCTTTTTAAAGATGGGAGTGACATTAGCTACCTTCCAATCCTCAGGAATGGAGGCAGATTTTAAGGAAAGATTACATATCTTTGTCAGGAGATCTACAAGTTCACATTTGAGTTCTTTCAGAACTCTCGGATGTATGCCATCTGGGCCTGGTGATTTTTCAGTTTTTAAGTTGTCTATCAGTTTTAGGACCTCCTCTCTCGTCACCTCAATCTGACTCAGGTCTTTCAACACCCCTCCTGAAATCAGTGGTTCTGGAGTGGGCAAGCACTTCTCATCTTCCACAGTGAAGACGGAGGCAAAAAATGCATTTAGCTTCTCAGCCATTTCCCTATCATCCTTCAATACTCCTTTTACCCCTTGGTCGTCCAAGGGCCCCACTGCCTCCCTGGCTGGTTTCCTGTTTCTAATGTATTTGAAGAAAGTTTTATTGTTGGTTTTTACGTTTTTTGCTATATGCTCCTCATATTCCCTTTTTGCCTGCCTGACCTCAGACTTGCATTTTATTTGCCATAGCCTGTGTTCCGTTTTATCAGCCTCACTGTGACTAGCTTTCCACTGCTTAAAGGAATTCTTTTTACTTTTTACAGCCTCTATTACTCTGTTTGTTAACCATGCAGGCTTTTTCCTATACCTTTTTGTGCCTTTCCTAAACTGCGGAATATATATTTTTTGAGCTTCTAGGATCGTAGTTTTAAATAGATCCCAAGCTTCCCCAATTGTTTTGACCCTTTCTACTTTTCCTTTCAGTTTCCTCCCCACGTGTCCCCTCATATCAGAGAAATTACCCCTTTTAAAGTTTAAAATGGTTGTGTGAGTCTTTTTGGCCAATTCTCTATTTGTACAAATGATGAACTCAACAACATTATGATCACTGTTTCCAAGCGGTGCAATCACTTTTACATCTCTCACCAATCTCTACAGGTGACCCATTTTCATGTGTGTGTGTGTGTGTGTGTTCACCTCCCCCCCCCGATCTCTTCTAACCACAGTGCTGGAACACCTGGGAAGCCACCGTGCCATGGGGGCTCCCACCCCAAAGACACACCTGAAAGGTCTTGGGGACTGCAAAGGGGCAGCTGCATCAGGCATCTATTTCCAGGCAAGCTTTCGTGAATCTTGAGAAGCGAGCCGTGACCCACAAAAGCTCCTCTGGAAATAGATACTGGTCTTTAGGGTGTTCCTGGACCTTGGCTTCATCTTGGACAAACTGACCTTTTTCAAAAGGCTGCCAAATTTTACATCATCTCTCACTCTGCCGGGGCCATCCTGGAGCGCCCGAGATGAAGGAGGAGCCCTTTAGCCCCGTCAGAGCCTCGGGAAAGCAGCTGCAGCTGGCCACCCGGGTGCGCCTCCCCCCCCCCGCCAGGGGTGCCTACCTTCTTGGGGGAGAAGACTCCCACGGTGCCCCCATCCTCCCGGAGAGCCACGCCCATTTCCGCCAGGAGCGCCTCCCTGCAGGAAGGACAAGAGCTCTCAGCCCCACGGGCAGGCCTCAGAGGGAAGACTCAGAGGAAAGCCCCCCCCCGAGAGCGGACTTGGGCAGCCTCAGGTCTCTTCCTCTACAAACCAAGCGCCCACCCACGCTCCACATGTTGCAACAAGACGTCTGCCTCTCCTGCCTGGGGGTGCGAAGGCCACGGCCACAGGCGGGAGCCAGAGAAGGCAAGTTCTTCTCAGCCACCTTCAGGCCTGGTGCTTTCAAGAAGCAGGCACGTTCTCGGCTTAGGCATCCACACGCACGCACATGCAAAAGGAATGCCCCAGCAGGTGTGGCAGGGACCACCACAGCACCCACCGCTCCATCCGGATCGCCTCCGTCTTGCGCAGTTTCTCCTCCCACGTTTCGTTGAGCTCAGCGATGATCTTCTCAGTCTCCTACAAGAGCAAGGGGTGACCCGGGAGGGATTCATCTTGGGTCCATTTTTTTTTTCCCCCCCCCCCCCCCCCGTTCACCACCAGGGCCTTTCACCCACAGATAAAATCAGTTCCAAGGAGGAGGAAAGGTGTGCATTCCGCTCTATCCGAGCTGAAAAAATAGCCAGAAAATACCTTATTGGTATTTATCGGCTATTCTTTCAGTCGGATATAGAAGGGGGTGTATTTTTGGCTATCGAGCAGAGCCAATCCTGGATAATCCCGAAAAAAACAGGATAGCCACAGTTAAAAGGTGTTTAAAGAGAGTGCACTCCCTTTAAATGACGTTCCAGGTGAAGCTGCAGCTTCACGAATGCATTTAAAGGGACCGTGACACCTTTAAATGCCTTCAGCTCCATAATAGCCCATGGGGACCATTAGAGTCAATGATCCCCATAGGCTATAATGGGGAATCTATCCAGGGGTATGCAGGGTTTGTTTTTTGAGAGAACCACCACATTTTCAACGTAGCTTATTGTGCCTCTCCTCAAAAGACCCCCACTCCAAGTTTCAAAAAGATTGGACCAGGGGGTCCAATTCTATGGCCCCCAAAGAAAGGGCCCCCATCCTCCATTATTTCCAATGGAGAGAAAAAACAGGGACTGATGTCAAACCAGAGAGTCTCTGCAGTAGAAACTGAAGGTTTTTACAGAACCAGTGCCACTGTGGCAACGCCAGCTCACCAAATCCAAGCAAGGGGGGGGGGGTTTCCAAGCAGTGTTCCCTCTAAGCTGGGTTCATGTGAGCCAGCTCACAGTTTTTTAACCTCTACCTCACACATTTTTGTCTTTGCTCAGGAAGTATGGCTCCAGAGCAAACTAACTTTTGCGGTGGCCAAATCATTCACTCACAACTTTAATGCCAGTAGCTCACAAAGTAGAATTTTTGCTCACAAGACTCCACAACTTAGAAGGAACATTGGTTCCAAGCCCAGCATAGACAGTGCATTATAGAAGAAGAAGAAGAGAAGAGATTGGATTTATACTCCGCCCTTCACTACCCAAAGGATAGCGGCTTACAAGCGCCTCTCCCTTCCCCTCCCCACAACAGACACCCTGTGATGTGGGTGGGGCTGAGAGAGCGCTGACAGAAACGGCTCTTTTTCAAGAACAGCTGTGCCAGAACTATGGCTTGCCCAAGGTCATCCAGCAGGTGCAAGTGGAGGAGCGGGGAATCAAACCCGGTGCTCCCAGATTAGAGTCCACGCACAACCACTACACCAAACTGGTTCTAGTGCCCACCGAAACCCAGTGCCTTCCCCTAAATGCTTTTTTTCCCTCCATTGAAAACAATGGAGGATGGGGGCACTTTCTCTGGGCACTCTGTACATGCACTGGTTCTGCTGGGCATTCTGTAGATGGGCTGGCTGTGTTGGGCTTGCAAACCCCACTTGCTTGGATTTGTTGAGCTGGCATTGCCACAGTGACACTGAATCTGCTGGGCACTCTGTACATGCACTGTCTGTGCTGTGCTTGCATCCCCCCTCACTTGGATCTGTTGAAATGGCATTGCCACAGTGGCACTGGTTCTGCTGAGTGCTCTGTACATGCTCTGGTTCTGCTGAGCACTCTCTACATGCCCTGGTTCTGCTGGGCTTGGAAATATTGCCCCCGCCTTCAGTTTCGACTGCAGAGACTCTCTCATTTGACATCAGTCCCTTTTTTTGCTGATTTCCCCCCACCATTGGAAACAATGGAGGATGGGGGCGCTTTCTTTGGGGGCCCGTAGAATTGGATCCCCTGGTCCCATCTTTTTGAAACTTGGGGGGGGGGTGTCTTTTGAGGAAAGGCACCAGAAGCTACGCTGAAATTTTGATGACCCTATCTCAAAAAACAGCCCACCCAGACCCATGGATACGCCCAGATAGATTCCCCACTGACTGTAATGATCTCATAGTGCATAATGGAGCCCAAAAAATTGGGATTTCTGAAAAAAACTGAATTCGAATACCATACCGGTACTGGAATTTGGGGTTTGGGGGGGGGAAATCCTGAGTTTTTGGGGGTCCAATCCCAATTTTTGTGTGTGTGCACACACCCCTTGTTGGGAGACCACAGGGCCGTGGCTGAATGGCTAAACTCCGATGCTCCCTCTAAGCTGTGGAGTCTTGTGAGCAAAAACCCTACTTTGTGAGCTCCAGACATTAAAGTTGTGAGCGAGCGACTGGGCTGCTGCATCAATTAACTTGTTCTGGAGCCCTCCTTCCTGAGCCAAGACAAAAATGTGTGAGGCAGAGGCTAAAAAACTGTGAGCTAGCTCACACCAGCTCAGCTTAGAGGGAACACTGCTAAGCTCCTGCTTGGTGTGCAGAGGACCCCCTGGGGTTCGGCCCACAGGTCTCCAGCAGCAGCAGCAGCCGCCGCCTCCGGGAAAGGCCCATCTCTGCCCTGCCCCTCCGAGGAGGGAGTCCTGGGCTAGACGGGCCACGGGAAGGCCCTGCTGCACGGCCGCGGCGGGGCTCCCGCTCCTGCCTCCAAAGGCCTCCCGGGGTGGGCACTGCTGGCCTCCTCCTGAGAGAACCTCTACCAGGGCTGGCCGAGCCACCGACTTTGTTGCTTGCAAAAGAAAGCGGAACAGGCTGGAGAGGGATGGCCCCTGCGAGTGAGGAGCAGGGTCGGCCACCCAGGGACACCACTGGGGACCCTCTTGCTTGCCTGGGCTGGCAAAGGCTCCCCAAGAGAGCTGCTCACTCAGCCGGAGCCCCTCGAACTGGAGAGGGCAGGGGACCCTGCCGAGGACCACCTCTGTGCCTGCAGGGGCACCAGGAGTATTGTCCTGAGAGGTGGCGGGTGCGGCAACCAAGCAGGAGATGCCGCAGAGTGACTCCTGCGGGTAGAAAAGTGCCAGAGTGGCCGGCCTCGGAGCGCTGCGCTTGACACGCCTCCCCCAGTCCTCCCAGCCCCTCTGAGGGCCTCACCTGCAGCCTCTCCATGGCCTCCTCCGTGCAGATAATCTGGTCCTCCACGCAGGAGTAGGGCTCCAGCTCCCCATTGAGGGCGAGGGGCAATTCAGCCGTGGGCGCAAAAGGGGAGGGGGGAAGGCTGGATCCACCTCCCGGGTCATCGGGCTTCGAACCTGAAAGGCACCCAAGAGTCAGGAGCCGCGCCCGTCTCCCCTCCGGCCCTAGGGGAGGAGGCAGTTCCCTGAGGAAACCGAACCCAACACCTCCCAGCCTGGGGGGGGGGGGTTTGAGATGGGGAGAGACCTCCCCACAGTCTTGGCTCCTTGCTTGCTGGAATAGAACAGGCTCTTAATTGGGGGCTTTTAAAATTAATTCAAAACATTTATTAGCCACCTTTCTACCTTGCGGCGCTCAAGGCAGCTTACAACGTAAATAAAACAACAACTATGAAACACATACAAGACAACAGTTTAAAATCTCAGGACTGTCCATAAACAAAGTCTGAATTAGTCAAATGTAGTCCTAAGTGAAACCATCTCCAGCTGCCTCCTGAGGAGCAAAAGTCAGAGAGCCAAGCGCACCTCCCCAGGGAGGCCGTCCCGTCATCGTGGGGCTGCCACTGAGAAGGCCCTCTTGTGCCCCCCCAGAACAAACCCTCAGCCCTTGGCCGTACGAAGTAAGGAGGGAGGGCCCCTGAGCATGCCCTGCAGGGTCTACCCGCAAAGGTGGTGGCTGACAAGCCCTGGGCAGAGAGGAGGTCCCGCAGTCTGGCCACTTCCTCCTTGAGCTCCCGGATGAGCCGGGCGTTGGGATCCTCGTTGATGACCGCGTTGCAGCGGATCTGCTTGGCCCGGTCGGCGTACCTGGGGGAGAGCAGGAGGGCCCGAGGAAGGGGTGTCAAGGACCAGGCCGCCTTCTGCCACGCCAGGTCATGAGCCTCCTCCCCCCTGCCCCCCCCGTTCCCGGAGGCACCCCCCTCTCCCCTGCCT
>NW_015177030.1:569785-595233 GCF_001447785.1 Gekko japonicus | reverse complement strand
TGTCGTTTTGCTTGCTCCACCCCCGGACCGTCTCGGTTGCCTAAATCCCCGCCCCCACCCCGCCCCTGCACCTCCAAGCTCTGCCCCGACCCAAGTGCCCTCCTGCCCCCTCACCCAGGTTCTCCTTCAGCAGCCACGTGAGCACCGAGTCCCGGTAAGGGATGAATTCGGACTTCTTTTTCTTGTTGCTTTGCTGGCAAAGTGGGGAGAGGGAGGCGAGGTGAGAGGCCCGGCAAGGACCCACCGCCCACTGGCAGAGAGCGGACCCCAGGAGCTCCCTGCTCCAGCCGCCTCCAGCTCCGGCCGCAATCCCGAGGGCAGAGCCGAGGAGCTGGCCACGAAACCAGGCAGACGTGCCTGTCCAGCCAGCCCAGCTCCACTCCCCTCCTGCTTGGCGGGTCAGAGCCGCGAGAGGAGCACAGAGCCCCGGCATCCTTCCGGCAGGGGCCGGGGGGAACAGGGAAGGCACCCCTCCCCACTGCAGACACTTCTGGGCCACCGGCTGCTGGCAGCTTCTAGAGGAGTTCCACAAGGGATCACAAGCCCCTTCCACAGAGACGCTTTTCCGTGGCATTCCTCAGGCCGGAGGAAAGTCTGCTGCCGGGGGGAGCTGGGCTTGCCCCCACCCCCTTTCACGAAGCTCTCCCGGAGGCCCAGCATGACAGCTCTGCCCCTGCAGGAAACGGGAGGAGCCCAGGAAGTCGGGAGGAGCCCGGAACCCTTTCGAGACCCGGAAGGGGGCTGCTGCTCACCATCTCTGCCAGTGCTGAGATGACCTTGCCCAGGGTGGTCAGGGACTTGTTAATATTGGCACCTTCCTGGGGGGAAAAGGGTTTTATTTGTTACAATTCACCTGTCTTAACACACAGCCAGACACCCCCTGCCACCCCCACCCCCCAGCAGGGCAGTTCTGAGCCCTGTAGCTGCCTGCTCACCTTTAACCGCATGCCTTTGGCTCCAGACGAATCGGCTCGCTCACTCCCAGCCAGGTCGACCAGGCTGATCTTGCTGACCTGGAAGACAGTGCGGGTGTGTGGGGGGAACGCAGCCTCCTTTGTTGTGTGGTACAATGTCTAACCCGGATCAGGACCCAAATCCCTACCCGGTCTGTCTCGGGACTGAAGCGTGGTGGAATGCCAGATCTGCCACGGGGAGTCAGTGGGGCCAGCTTCGTGATACTGAATCACAAAATGAAGAAGCTTTGCTACCCAAGAACTACAGAAATATAAAATCTTGGCCTAATTTTACTGCTGCCCCTTATTTAGTTAACATTAGCTATGAGCCCTACAGATGGGCCTTTTCCACAGCCCCGTTTTGAGGCACTCCCTTCCGCTGTACTGCAAGGAAAATTTACACGAGTCCCAGTGCATGAACGTAGAAGCCCATGCAGGGCTAATATGGTGGAATCAGTTACTCAGGTCCTCCTGTTCTGCAGATTCTATCAGGAGGAACAAGACCATCTTATACTACCCCTTCTGTCTAGATTTAGCCCTCTGCAGCCTCATCTTGACTTTAGGTCAGAAGTCCTTCGTAGATTCCTCTTAGAAGACGTTCAGAGCACAGTCACTTACGCTGTGGCAAAATTTTGTTGCTTAGCTACTAGGAAACGTCAGCTTATTTTAGCTGAAAAAATGGTATGATTCCCTTATTAACATTATTTCATGTCACTAATTTTATTAACTTCCTCTTGTTTATGCTTTTATCCTATTCCCATGTTATTACTGTTTTTACTAACTCCAATTCCATTAAATTTTTCTAATGCCATTAAATTTTCCAGGCAGATCTGATGCATTTAATATCTCCCTCCCCCCTTTCATATTGTTCTAACAAAACCACCTCTAAGGTGGCCAGATTTTGCCCCTCAGCAAGATCAACAAGGAAGCAGCTGCTCAAGTCTTCTTATTCATTGTCTCAGCCTGCCAGGCTGCCGGGGAATGTTATTGTTTGCAAATGTGCTGATAACTAGGAGTGTCAATCGCGACTGATCTATGATTGTAGCCAAAGCCCACCCCCCAGACACCACACCTGGCTAAGAGGGGACCTGGGAGGCCACAGTTCAGCCCCCTCCCCCCCCCACTCTGCCATAGGAAGCTCGATGGGTGACCTTGGCCTAGTCAATTTCTCTTAGCCTAACCTCCCTCACAAGGTTGTTGCTGTTGGGAGGATAAAATGGGGGGCAGGAGGACCAGGTATGCAGTCCTGAGTTCCTCAAAGAAAAGAAAGGACACACACAGACAAAGAGCTCAGGACAGCAAGCGTGTCCCCCCCTTCCATTTTGTCCTCACAACCTCCCTGGAAGGCTTTCCTTCTCTACCAAGCAGGAACTAGGAGAGACTGGGGGAAAGGTGCTGCGACATTAGAAACAGGAAACAAGAAGCTGCACAGAGTCAGCTGCTCTTGGGCTGGATTGCAGCCTTGGGCCTGATATGGCCCGCGGGCCGTATCTTTGACACCTCCTAGTGCATAAAAACTTCCCAAGCAGACTGAGAGGCCACCGCTGGCCTAAGGTCATTCTTGGGAGAGCCATTCTTGGGAGAGCCAGTTTGGTGTAGTGGTTAAGTGCGTGGACTCTGATCTGGGAGAACCGGGTTTGATTCCCCACTCCTCCACTTGCACATGCTGATGTGACCTTGGGTCAGTCACAAGCTCTGGCACAGCTGTCCTTGAAAAAGAGCAGTCTCTGTCAAGAGCTCTCTCAGCCCCACCCACCTCACAGGGTGTCTGTTATGGGGAGGGGGAAGGGAAAGGAGTTTGTCAGGCGCTCTGAGACTCCCTTGGGTAGTGAAGGGCAGGGTATAAATCCAATCTCTTCTTCTTCTTCTTCTCTTAAGGTCAGCGGCTCGCCAGTCCAAACCCGCCCTCCAGCCACTACGCCTGACTTCTTTTGGGTTGCCCCGGAGTGGAGTGCAAGAGCCCGCACAGCAGCAGCAGCACCAGGCACCTGCCAGGATGGTGTCCAACTGGGAGGCGTGTGCCCCTCCCTCCCTCCCGAAGACTGCCACAACCCCTTACCTTCTCTGTGTCGAGGTCCGTGAGCTCATCATGGCGGTGCTGCGTGAATACGATGGTGAACACGGCGTGGGAGCGGCTGCTTGTCTCATTCATGTTGGTGGCAGCCACCGTCCTGGGGGAAGGCGTGGGCACACGTTGGCATGAGAGAGAACCCTGGCCCTTGGCGTGAGAGAGACCCCTGGCCCCATCAAGCCACAGGTGGCTGCCGCATCACATACAAGGGACCATGCTGTGGGCCGGCCTCCTCCAAATGTGGGAACGAGGAAGGCTCCTCCCTGTACTCGTTGCCATTCTTGAGAGCCACCGCCACCACCACCAGCCCCTGTTCTCCCACCCAACGCCCTGGCGGGCACCAGGACTCCTGGGTCCCTCGGCCGGCAAAGGACCGTACCTGGTGAAGGGGACAGGGCCAGCACTTACCTCCACAGAATAGGAGAGATTGGGGCATTTGTTCTCATTCACTCGGGCGAAAAGATCTTTGCAGAGCTAGAGAGAGAGAGAGAGGGAGAGCAGGAGAGACTAGGTGGAGGGCCGGAGGCAGGATTGAGCATGCTCAGGAGAGCCGGCAGGAGGGGCAGAGCTCAAAGTGAGTAGGGAGGGAGAGAGAGAGAACGGACTGACCACCACCCCCCTCCATCCCCCCAGTCAACTTGGGCCACAGAGAGTGGAGCAGGCAGGGCTATTTTGGGGGCAGGAACGCACAGGAACGGAGTTCCGGCTGGCTCGTGAGTTGGCTACGCCCAGCAGGAACTCATTAGCATAATAGGCCACACCCCACAGCAGGAACTCATTAGGATTGGCTACATTAGGGGAGTGTGGCCTAACATGCAAAGGGTTCCTGCTACAAAATAAAAGCCCTGGGTTTTGACAACAAAGAAGGTAAACAAGATAAGAAACAAAAGGTGAGTGTGGTTGGATGACCACACTTCTGGTAATGTGGGGTGTGGCATAATAGGCTAATGAGCTGCTCTGTCAGGGGTGTGGCCTAATATGCTAATATATTTCTGCTGTTGGGTGTGGCCTGTTATGCTAATGAGTTCCTGCTGTGCTTTTTCTACAAAAAAAGCCCTGGGAGCAGGGACCTGATTTCAGTGGGGGGCAGAAAAAACAACCCGCCTGGCTCCTTCCAAAACTTATAGGCTGTGGATCTAGCGTGGGCTTTTGTGGGCCCTGGTCCTACGCGAGGACAAAGACAGATGAGTCTTCAAGGGCCTGCGAGACTCCCCTTTGTGTTTTCAGAGCCCACCTTGGAAAGCCACCTGTGAGACCGAGTTAGGGTGCTCTGACAGTGGGGGGCACCCCTCGGGCTCCCTTGCCAGCACCTGCCTGGCACGGGCCCAGCACGCGCCACTCCCTCCCACCCACCCCGGTACCTGAGGTATGATTCCCTGGTGGCCGGTCTCCGGCTTGCCCATCATGGTGTAAGACTTGCCAGCCCCCGTCTGCCCGTAGGCAAAGATGCAAACATTGTAGCCTTCAAAGGCATGAAGCAGCATTTCCTCTCCGATGTCTTTGTAGACTTGCCACTGGGAAGCAAAACTGGGGTCCTCCTCCTAGGAGTGAGAAGCCGTGACTGCCGGGGGAGCCCTGACACTGCTGATAACCACCCCCCACCCCCACCCCGCATCCCTCCTGCCCACCCCACCCCAGCCCAGCCCACTCACAGAGGTATGGGACCAGTAGGAATAATCGAAGGTGAAATTCTTGGGGGCATCTTTCGCCTGCTTGGGATTGGTGATGCCTGCAGAGAGGAGAGCAACGCGGATGAAGAGCAGGAGGCAGTCCGGACGTGCAGCCTGCCTTTGCGTAGCCATCTCAGGGGTGGCAAACCGTCTGGTGTGCAAGAAGAGGAGGGGGGCGTGCAGGGGAGAGATCCATGGGGGTGACCGTAACAGCAGCACGAAGGGACGACAGATCAGCCAAGTAAAGCCTCCGCTGCCAACGAGCTCCCAGAGGAGACCAGGGCCCCGCGGGACCTCTCCCAGCTCCGCAGGGCCTGTAGAACGGAGCTCTTTCGCCAGGCCTTTGGAGCCGCCACCACCGAATACTACTAATACCTCCACCGCCAACAAGTATTATCTGTGCTGGCGGAACCCTGGCCCGCCAGTCCCTTAAACATCGCCCAGGCCAACCACCCCAGACAGCCGCAGCAGGCCGAAGAGCTCACCGTAAAGCGAGGAATGTTGCTAGCACTTTACCATGTTCGTGTTTTAACATTGTGCCTTTTAATTTATGTGCTGTTATGTGATTGTATTTGGGAATTTTATTCTCTCTGTAGGCCGCCCTGGGCCAGGAGGGCGGGATAAAAATCAAATAAATAAATAACAAATATATAAACCTGGGTTAACCTACTGGTCAAATAGCTGGGCTGCAGCTATTTGCTCCCCCTTTCCTGTGCCAGTCTTTAGAAGGACCCACTTGGCCATTTCCCCTCACGGTCTGAGGAGTTTGGGGCCTCACCCGTGGAGTTTCCCCTCAGCAGCCAACCAGTGCTGGAGAGGGAGAGGGCTCCACAGTCAGTCAGAAGACAGCCGGGTGTGCCAAAGCGTAAGAGTGACGTCTGTGTGGTCAAGCGGCGGCACCCGACTTGTGGAGACCCCGTGGGGCCCCAGCCAGCGAGGGCTGCAAGGCCAGCGAGGAGCAGAGGTGGTCTGCCCTGCCCCGTCTCCCTTGGTGCTCAGCCTTGCTTCGCTCCCCAGCTCTGGCAAGGTCGGGCCAGCCTGGGGGGTCAGGGGCGCAAACGGCCTAGTCTGCCACTGGCCAGACGCCCCCTCTGCCCGGCAGCAGCTCAGCGGAGCAATTTCCTGCCACCCACAGCGTGATCCTTTCTCCCAGCTGCCCCTGGGGCCTCTCCCTGCAAGTCACCACAACCTCCCCCCCCGCCCCCCGGACTTTGTTCAGACGTTCAGACCTCTTTCCCCCCTCTGGCCGGGGGCCTCCATTTTATCTTCACAACAACCCTGTGAAGCAGATGTTCTGAGAGGGAGTGACTGGCCCACGCTTCCCTGGCAGAGGGGAGGGGCTGTGTCTCCCAGAGCCTTAAGGTGCCATGCTTAGGTGCACGGACTCTAATCTGGGAGGACCGGGTTCGATTCCCCACTCCTCCACTCGCAGCTGCTGGGTGACCTTGGGCAAGCCATAGTTCTGACAAGAGCTGTCCTTGAAAAAGGGCAGTTTCTGTCAGAGCTCTCTCAGCCCCGCCTACCTCACAGGGTGTCTGTTGTGGGGAGAGGAAGGGAAAAGGAGTTTGTGAGCCGCTCTGAGACTCCTCTGGGTAGTAAAGGACCATGGGGTGTAAATCCAATCTTGTCTTCTTCTAAGGGGAGGGGGGGCTCTCTCTAACCACTAGGCCACGCCCACCCATCGCAGACCTGCCCTCTGGGGAGGAAGAGGGGCAGCCCCCTGTTCGGGGCCAAGGCCAGGCCCTCCTCTGCTGGGGAGTGGAGGCTCCCGTCTGGATTTCCCGCACTCAGCAAGGGATCCTTTATTTATATAATTTATACCCCACCCCCTCTCCTCACCGGGGACTCGGGGAGGCTCACAACATTTAAAAATACAGCACAGGTACCCTACAAATACAAACAAGGGCTATAAATACAGA
The DNA here is from genome assembly GCF_001447785.1 of Gekko japonicus. NCBI lineage: Eukaryota > Metazoa > Chordata > Lepidosauria > Squamata > Gekkonidae > Gekko > Gekko japonicus. Next base: position 588,620 of record NW_015177030.1, on the reverse strand, counting down.
ACAATTAAAACCAATTAAAACATCAACGTAACAACAAACCACCCGGGAGAATTAAAACAACCGGCCGGCTCCCCCGTTTGTAACACTAACTAACCAAAGGCCCCCTGCGGCCCCCCCCTCCCCAGCTCGGAGACTCTGTGATCCTGAAAGCCACCTGGAAGTCACACTAACCAAGGGCCCGGCAAGCCCTCGGTCACACACCTCTCCTCTCCTGGGAGCAGTGCATTCTGTCCCTGTCCTCACATGTCCCCCGGGCTTTTGCTTCACCCAGCCCCCCTTGGCAGCCTCTGCGGCCCTCTGATGCCAGCAGGATCTTGGCAGCCCCAACTCAGTTTGGGACCAGGATCCCCTAGATCTGTAGTTCGTGGCGTGACCAGCCAGGGAACTCTCTGCCCGGTGCGGGGAGCCACAAGGTGTGACACTTGCAGGCGCAGAGAGTGGGGAGAGAAGGGGGAGAGGGAGGCAAGAGGCTCAAAGCAGGGAACTGGGGTGGGCGATCCCTGGGGCTGGTCTGCTTCAAGGTGAGCCCGGGGGCATCCCCACACAGTGCTCCCTCTAAGCTGAGTGAGTGTGAGGTAGCGCACGGTTTTTTAGCCTCCGGCTCACACGTTTTTGCCTGGGCTCAGGAAGGACGGGGCTCCAGAGCAACCTAATTCATGCAGGAGCCGAATGGCTCGCTCACCACTTTAACGCCAGGAGCTCATACAGCAGAATTTTTGCTCGCAAGACTCCACAGCTTAGAGGGAGCGTTGGTCCCCACCCCACCTGGGCAACAGGCAGGTCAGTGCCTCTGCTTCCAAAGGCAGCGGTGCGGAGGTGCCGAGGCCCAAACCCGATTGCCAGCCACACCCTCTGACCCACCAGACCCAAGTCCAGTAGCCCCCTAGAGACCAACAAAGGTCTTCTGGGCATGAGAGTTCAAGAGCCAACGCTCCCAAGGGTCTCTCAGGGAGGGGGCTCTGCTTCTCAAAAGCCAACCCCCCCCCAGGGTGCTCCTGGGCTCAAATCCTGCTGTTCCGCTGCAGACCAAGACGGCTGCCCTCTGAACCCCTGCACTCTGCACATGCCTAGGGGCTTTTTAAACAAAGCGTTGACGTGGTTACCCTACCCTAGCCCTGCAAACCCTCCCATGACCGCTCAGGGGCCCGCTTTGCCAGGAGTGGGTGGGCGCCCTCCATGTGGGAACAGGCAGTTCACAATCCCTCTCGCCTTCAAGGGCAGGCAGCGCACGAGGGGTTAAGCTGTGGGTTCCCCCCACACCCCCAGCTTGCACAGAAGGGCTGCTTTTCATTCGCAGACACGCGCCCCATTCATGCTGGATTGGGCAGGCAGCCAAAAAATGGTGGAAGCAGACCGCAAAGCACCGGCCGGCAACCCACTGGCAGCGTTGACACAGGCTCTTCCTGGACGGAATCTGCAGAGTTAGACTGGAGGGCAGGCCCTGGAGCAGCCTGGCCCAAACGGCCTTCCCGTCTCTCCCCATGAGGGAGCCACCCCCACCCCCGGTCACACGGACAGGGCAGCCCAACCCGCCCAACCACTGGCTGAACACTCTTCGTCAGGGGTCCTTTCGTAGAAAAAGAGATGCAGGAGCTCATTACTCATTAGCATAACTTATTTGCATATGCCACACCTCCTGACATCACCGGAAGTGTGTCAGAAGGCAATACCCACTGCTCAGTCTCCAGTGGACTGTTTTGGACTGCTAGCTATTGGGGGGGGGGGACACATGCAGATCTGTCCTCGCAGAGGAGGAAGAGCTTGTACCTGAATAAAACTTGGTCTTAAAGGAGCCACTGGACTGTTTTGGACCAGGGGGCGGGGGTTCTGCAACTTACCTGGCTGCTTCTTGCTCTGACTGAGGGCTGCTGGGAGCAGGGGGTGGGGCTTGTTGCCTGTGCCCACCCCCTGGGCTCTTTACTGCCGGAGCTCTGCTCCTGTGCGCTCCTGCAGGAAATTACCCCTGCTCTTCGCAACTGTGAAGGCAAACCAAGGTTGCTTCTTCACTCAGCAAACAGGGCATGGACAGAGTCATGCCACGTCCTCTAGGGTGCAGCCTGCAACCTCCTTGCTCAAAGATCAGCTAGGGGTAACCACGCTGCGGTTAAGAACATAAGAGCATAAGAACATAAGAGATGACAATGTTGGATCAGGCCAAAGGCCCATCCAGTCCAACACTCTGTATCACACAGTGGCCAGAAATACCAGTGCCATCAGGAGGTCCACCAGTGGGGCCAGGACATTAGAAGCCCTCCCACTGTTGACCCCCCCCAAGCACCAAGATGACAGAGCATCACTTGCCCCAGAGTCCCTATCTATACCTTGTGGCTAATAGCCACTGATGGACCTCTGCTCCATATGCTTATCTAATTCCCTTTTGAAGCCGTCCATGCTTGTAGCCGCCACCACTTCCTGTGGCAGTGAATTCCAAGTGTTAATCCCTCTTTGGGTGAAGAAGTACTTCCTTTTATCCGTTCTAACCCGACTGCTCAGCAATTTCATGGAGTGCCCACGGGTTCTTGTATTGTGAGAAAGGGAGAAAAGTACCTCTTTCTCTACCTGCTCTTTCCCATGCATAATCTTATAAACCTCAATCATGTCACCCCTCAGTCGTCGTTTCTCCAAGCTAAAGAGCCCTAAGCGCCTTAACCTTTCCTCATAGGGAAAGTGTTCCAACCCTTTTATCATTCGAGTTGCCCTTTTCTGCACTTTTTCTAAAGCTATAATATCCTTTTTAAGGTGTGGTGACCAGAATTGCACACAGTATTCCAGATGAGGTCGCACCATTGATTCACAACGTCTGATTGGGCCAGGTCCAAATCAGTGTTCCCTCTCTGCTGAGTTAGTGTGAGCTAGCTCCCAGTTTTTTTAGCCTCCGGCTCACACCTTTTTGCCTTAACTCCGGAAGGATGGCTCCAGAGCAAATTAATTTATGCAGCAGCCAAATTGCTCGCTCACATCTTTGATGCCAGTAGGTCAGAAAGTGGAATTTTTGCTCACAAGACTCCACAGTTTAGAGGGAATATTGTCAGTATTCTCTCTAGGCTGAGTTGGTGTGGATTAGCTCACAGTGTTTTAGCCTCTGCCTCACACAATTTGGCTCAGGAAGGAGGGCTCCAGAGCAAACTTATTCATGCAGCAGCGAAACCGCTCGCTCACAACTTTCATGACGGTAGCTCACAAAGTAGAATTTTTGCTCACAAGACTCCGCAGCTTAGAGGGAGCATGGGTCCAAATGCCCATTCAGCCACAGAAGCTCCATGGGCGACCTCCGCCCAGCCCTTCTCTCGCAGGATGCTGACAAAGGCTTCTTCCCTTGGAAACTGCCCGACAAGCGGGACTCCCTCCCCATGGGGGCAAAGCGCCGTCTTCCACACTGAGCTCCAGGTAATCCTCAGAGACATGGACCAGCCACCACCAAGGCTCCTTCTAAGCTGTGGAGTCCTGTGAGCAAAAATTCTACTTTGTGAGCTCTCCTGGGCATTACAAGTTGTGAGCGAGCGATTTGGCTCCTGCATACATTAGTTTGCTCTGGAGCCACCCTTCCTGAGCTAAGACAAAAATGTGTGAGCCAGAGGCTAAAAAACTATGAGCTGGCTCACACTCACTCAGCATAGAGGGAACACTGGCCACCACCAACATCCCCTGGCAACAGGCGCTCACAGAAGACCTGAAGACCAGGAGGACAGACAGATGGAAAACTGAGGGAGGCAGGCAGGGGGGGTGGTCCGTCTTCCTTTTTCTCTGCTTCTAGTACATGTGTGCCCGCTTCTCCCCCGCCCCCACACTTTTTCCATAGAAAGGGAGGGTTAGGGAGGAGAGTGCTGCCTGTGACTCTGATCTTACTGGTGGCCCTTGCAGACTGGTCACGCCAGTGTGGGGGGCACGCTCCGAGCTGGCCACAGCAAAAAGAGAAGCCCCTCGAGGGGCCCTCTCAGAGCAGAGGCTGCTGCAGAGGAAGGTGTCAGAAGAGAAAGACAAACACAGCCGCACCCTCATCAAGCCTTCGAGGAAACCCACATCCTCCCAGGGCCGACCTAGGAGCAGGGGGGGGCAGCATTCCAGGCATCGCTCACATAGCTGCGGGGAGGGTGGGCGGTATCCGGGATGATGTATTTGGGGAGGGATGTGTGTGTGAAGGTGTCCCTTCTTGACTTCAGGAGCCACAAGACAGTGCTGTGGGAAAGGGCCAGACCCCCTGCAAAGGCCTCTCAGCTGCTGCAGGGCTAAATATAGAAGAGGACAAACAGCCCCCCCCCTCCTGGTCGCAGCTTCGCTTGGGGGGGGAGGCTTGCGTCAAGAACTGAGCACTGGGGGGGAGGGAGGGACGAAGAAGAATCCCATGGCCTGTTTCTGGGAGAGAGGCTCCCTTGAAAGCGACACCGTTTCTTGGGGGGGGGGATATTGACACAGAACCACCGGGGACTCTGACAGAGACCAAACCCACCGGCCCCCATTACCAGGCAGCAGGATTACTTCAATGTCACTGAACCCTCAAAGATGTTATTGCAGCCCTGTTTTGATAAGCTGTGAAATCTGCAGAGCCGGCCAGAATCCCATCAAAACCGGAGCCCTCCCTCCGAGCAGGAGACCCCACCCAACACTTCCTCTCAGCGTGTCTCTAGGACACAGTTTGGAACAAAAGGCTGAGAGCTCCATGAAGTCGGCACGCAACTCTTTTTTTTTCTTGCAAGAGGACTCGCCCCCTCCGGTGTCCCCCCAGTTTCTCCCCCCCCCTCACTAATAAAATCTTCAAATGCACTCAGTCTGGGGAAGAACTGGGCCCAATGGCAACAGGGCACTGCTGAAGCAAAAGCCCTCTCTCCGTTTCTGCTGGCGCCGGATTCAGACTCCCCAAGCTCTGTGTCCAGATCAAGACTTACAGGCCCACAGCAGATTGGGGGGAGGGGGAGAGAAAGGCCATAAGAACATAAGAACATAAGAGATGCCAATGTTGGATCAGGCCAAAGGCCCATCCAGTCCAACGCTCTGTGTCACACAGTGGCCAGAAATACCAGTGCCATCAGGAGGTCCACCAGTGGGGCCAGGACACCAGAAGCCCTCCCACTGTTGACCCCCCCAAGCACCAAGAAGACAGAGCATCACTTGCCCCAGAGTCCCTATCTATACCTTGTGGCTAATAGGGGCCACTGATGGACCTCTGCTCCATATGCTTAGCTAATTCCCTTTTGAGGCCGTCCATGCTTGTAGCCACCACCACTTCCTGTGGCAGTGAATTCCAAGTGTTAATCATACCACCCTGCAGAACCCAGTAGAGGGGTTAGAGACAGCCAATGCTCCCTCTACGCTGTGGAGTCTTGTGAGCAAAAATTCTGCTTTGTGAGCTGCTGGCATTAAAGTTGTGAGCGAGCGATTTGGCTGCTGCATCAATTAGTTTGCTCTTCTGGAGCCCCATCCTTCCTGAGCGAAGACAACAATGTGTGAGCCAGAGGCTAAAAAACTGCGAGCTAGCTCACACTGACTCAGCTTAGAGGGAACACTGGCTAGAGCACTGAGCTAGGAGCCGAGAGGCCCAAGTTCAAATCCTGACTGGATGACCTTGGCCAGTCCTGCGCTCTCAGGTTGTGGTGGGGATAAAATGGGGGGAGGGCAGCCACATGTGCCACTCTGAGCTCCTCGTAAGGAGGAAGTGATGTAAGCAGCCAGGACAGGATTTGGAAGGGGCCGCCACAGAAGAGCCCCTGGCCATTAAAATGGTACTTTAGACTTATTAAAATATATTTACTGAAATATTTGTGCCTGCGACTAACAGGTAATAATTAAAGCATTACAGACTAAAACCAGTTACAAGAAAGTTCCCAAATACCCACTCCCCCCCCCCAAGAGATGCCAGCTGTTTGTGTGCGCAGCGTGCTATCGAGTTGCAGCCAACTTAGGGTGACCCCAGCAAGCCGCTTTCAAGGCCATCGGGAAGCAGAGGTCGTTTCTTATCTCCTTTCCCTGCAAAGTCTTCCTTGGCCATCTCCCATCCAAGCACCAGCCCTGCCTGGCTTCCGAGATCTGACAAGACCAGGCTATGCCATGCCGCCTTCCCTATGCAGCCGTTCACAGCCCACCGGAAACCCTGGCATAACCTTGCCGTGTCTTCCAAAGATCTCCCCGTGAGGGGGCTCCATGCCACAGAGTAGGAAGGCCCTGAGTCAATGCCAGGCTCGCCAGCCTAAGAAGGGTAACAGCCAGCAGGTGGCAGCCTGAAGACCGGAGTTGTTGGTTCTAGGCCCCGATGGGCTTTAAACAGCAGCAGCAGCAGCAGCACCCGCCACTGGCTGTCAGTTTGGTTCTGAGTCCAGTGGAGCTGTTTCGAGACGGGAAGGGCCTGTTCCCATGGTCTAGCCCTAGAAAATAACGGGGCTGCCTCATTCTGGACAAGCTGCAGTTTCCAGCCTTTCTGCAAGGACAGCCCCACGCAGATCTGCGTGACAGAAATCCAGCTGGGAAGGAACAAAAGCAAGGATCGGCATGGCCGGACCAGCCGTGTCTAAGGCAGGAGAGTGTTGGCAAACTAAGCGAGTGTTGGCCGCTCTGCCAACTGGCTTTTCAAACATCAAGGCCAGGTCTCTGAGCACCCCCAAGGACATCCCTTTTTAAGGGCTGGGCCCCTCAGACCCTGAGAGACCCCCATGGCTGCCACAGCAGCTTGGAAGTCCTGGGCCTGGTCTGACAAGGCAGCCTCAGCTCATACATGGGAATCTCAAGGACAATTGACCTTGGGACCCTGGACACCAGGAGTCATTTCCTGCAGGAGCGCACAGGAGCGGAGCTCCAGCAGTAAGGAGCCCAGGGGGCAGGCACATGCAGCAAGCCCCGCCCCCTGCTCCCAGCAGCCCTCAGTCGGGCCACAAGGAGCAAGAAGCAGCCAGGTAAGTTGCAGAGCCCCCCCCCCGGCCCACCTTCAGGTACAAGCTCTCCCTCCTCTGTGAGGGCAGATCTATGTGTGTCCCCCCCCCACATATCTAGCAATCCAAAACAGTCCAGTGGCACCTTTAAGACCAAGTTTTACTCAGGTACAAGCTCTCCCTCCTCTGTGAGGACAGATCTGCACATGTCCCCTCCCCCAATAGCTAGCAATCCAAAACAGTCCAGTGGCACCTTTAAGACCAAGGTTTATTCAGGCACAAGCTCTCCCTCCTCTGTGAGGGCAGATCTGCACATGTCCCCCCCCCAAATAGCTAGCAATCCAAAACAGTCCAGTCCAGTGGAGCCTGAGTGGTGGGTGTTGCCTTCTGACACACTTCCAGTGATGTCAGGGGGTGTGGCATATGCAAATGTTATGCTAATGAGCCCCTGCACCTCTTTTTCTACGAAATGACCCCTGCTGGACACCATATCCGAGACCCCCCTCCATTGGCTCATCCAGGGACACCACTCAGTATGTTTCTTGTCATCTTATTTTTAACTGATTTAATTAAGCTAACAGGCCTGCCTCCAACTCTGCAGAGTTTGGAGAGCAAGCGACATTCCAGAGACAGGCCACTCACAAATCCGAAGGTGCCTCCCGCCTGTCCCTGCGCACCGACACGCATCCCTCAGGGTGGCCCCTCTGCCACTCCCCGGGGCCCCCCCGGGGGGGGGGGGGGCTCTTCTGCAGTGGCTCCGGCTGGGCAGGACAGGGTCCCTGAAGAGGGCCTGAACAGCAGGGGGGAGACGGGGTGGAGGGTTTTGCTATGTTATTTTTGGTCTTAAACTAGGAGGGGGGAACTAATTGTTACTGCAAGCCACCTCGAACCACGAGGAACAGCCAGTGGGATACAAACGCTGAAATAAATCAGCAAGCAGCCACCTGACAGGCAGGCGGACAGGCAGCTCACCTTCTGTGCTGAGGTCTGGGCAATGCCCTACTGACAGTCCCCACCGGAAAACTGGGGCTGTTGTCATGCTCCATGCCCACAAAGTGGCGGGCAGGGGGCCTGAGCGCCCCCCAGCCCGTGCCCTTCCCCTCCTTCCGACCTGGCTCTCTCACCGGCCAGCAGAGCTCCACGATCGGAAGCTGAATTGCTGGGAAGAAGCCCCTTCGTCCTGGAGCATGTCAACACCCCCTGCGCTCTAGCATGTGAGTTGCAGTCTGAGCCTCGGCCCCCTGGTAGGAACAGCCTCCCATGGAAAGAGGCCAATCCTCCATGGGGGTCTCCAAGGGCTGCCCCACTCTTTGGAAAGGCAGCCAACCCAGTGGAGGTGTCTGTGCCCCCAACACACCGGGGCAGCTTCGTGGTAAGTCAGACCTTTTGGGTCCAGACAGTCTCCTCCTCCTCGGTCTTCCTTCTCCTGCAGTGACTGGGGCTGGCGGGGACCCCCACGCGCTTCTCACTCACTCAGGCACAGCCTGGCTTCAGCCACCAGCACTGGACAGGCCCCCACACGGGGAAGCGTTGGCTAAGAGGCCTCTTTCGCCCCTCACTTCAGACAGATTTCACCGGTTTTCAAGCCATGCGACTTTCTCACAACTCCTCTCGTTCATTCCCTCCCCCACATATAAACATGCGCAAGCCCACCCTGGCCTCCAAAGGAGAGCAGACCCACACGGGGGAGGTAACTTACAGGTGGTTTTTCCCTGCATCTGGATCACACATTTGGCATCTCGGCTGATTTCGCGCGCATTGAAAGGCCGTACCCGGACAGCCACTTTGACGGACGCGCTGGCCATTTTGGGTCAGATTCAGGGGCAGCTCACCATGGGATTACCTGCGGGGGGAAGAGAAGAGACAATACAAGAGACAGGTATAACATTTCACAGTATTTACTTTTCTGCAGTGAGAACCGTAACAGAAACACAGAACCACTCTGAGAGCTTCAGCCCAAGTGACAGAAGGGGCTTTAACATTTTTGCCATGAATGCAAATGATGCAAACCGTTCCACCACCTTACCCTCCTCCCCCCCCCCGTGGAAGACACGGGTGTCATGACATGCATGTTACACGTATGCTTTTGTGTACTTTTCACACCCTTTGTAGAGAGTTCACCAAATGGCCAGGAGAAGTGCAGGACCTTTTATCTTTGGCAGCCAATTAATGAAGCTGAAGATAAAAGAAGAACTATTGTCTTTTAATTTCGAGTGAAGTGCTAAACACAGTCTTTTTAATCTTGCTTCAGCTGTCAGCGAGCACAATCAGATATGATCTCAGCACACCTGCACATGATTTCATCATATCACGGCAGAATCATCACATGATAAAATTATATGATTTTTTTTAAAGATAGTGGAAATCACTTTGCCTATAAAAATGTCACAAAGAAGAGTTACTCAGGTTTCAGACTGTCAAAGAACACAGGTGAGGTTTCAGTGTGTTTGTGTATTGGGTTTCCTAAGATTTTAAAAGAATTTTAACAGTTATTTGAAATTTGATTTGCTTTACAGCTCGTCTATTTAATTATGGTTAAGAGAGTGGATTTTCCTTGCATGCAGACTTTCAGTGACCTTAAGGTTAACTTGTTCTTCTTTCTATTTTTTATTACCTTGTTTAATAGTTGTGCCTTTTTTCAATAACAACCATTAATTCATTGAAAGTGCCTGCCTGGTTTCCGGGCGCAAAAGGTCCAACACAGAACTCAGAAATATTGTGCTATGTAGCAGACAAGCTGCCCCTTTACCAGGCAGTGTGTGGTGCTGTGGTACACCAGAGTGACTAAGTTGGTTCTAGAAAAGAGTAAGAGTCCAGTAGAACATTAAAGACTAACAAAAGTTGTGGTAGGGTATGAGCTTTTGTGAGTCAAGCTGGTTCTGTACGGGTTCTAGCTCCTGTTCCAAGTTCTGGGGATGGGAAGGGTGTTCCCTGGGGTTTTTTTTCTCTCCTCCAGGAGGGAAAGAAAAGACATTTGGGGGGGAAACAATCCAGACTATCTTACGAAGCCTAAACTTATTTCACTGCTTCAGCAACACATAACACATCAACAATAACTGAACACACACATTTGTACTAGTTGGCTTATTTACAAAACTCAACAGTATAAATGCCTTCTGCTTCTACAAGCAAAATTGCAAATGTCGCCAATACTAAAGAGAGAGAATTGCAAATTGCTGCATCCTCTGCTACCTAAAAACGTGTATCTTACTTTTTGCCATCTGAGAGGTAGGAAGGAAGGAAAGTTGAAACAGAAAACACATCTTCTAGTAAAGAAAAGTAAGGGTGTTAATTGGACAGAACATAAGAACATCAGAAGAGCCCTGCTGGATCAGACCAATGGTCCATCTAGTCCAGCATCCTATCTTACACAGCAGCCAACCAGTTCCTCTAGACCATGGGTGTCGAACTCATTTGTTATGAGGGCCGGATCTGACATAAATGAGACATTGTTGGGCCGGGCCATGTGTGTCATAATAAGCAATGCCAGGTAGCAGAGATATAAACTGCAAGGACACAAACACAAAGGGCTTTAAAAACATTAGCACTCTTGCAATATTTTGTTTATTTAACAGTGTCTGATAACTGACACCTCTTGCTCTGAATTATTGCATCAAAATTTCTGTGCTGTTGGAATCTTGAGTATGCTGTTCAGGTGTGTATCTGTAAGCTGCAAACCTATGATGACACAGCAGCAGCAGCAGAACTGGAAAAAAAAGCAGAAGACAGCCAGTTCCACTGAGGGCCTGATAGAAGCCCTCCGGGGGCCTAATCCAGCCCCCGGGCCGCATCTTTGACACCACTGCTCTAGACGGCCAACAACACGGCAGAGAGGCCGAGGCCTTCCCCTATTGTTGCCTCCTGGCTCTGGGATTCATAGATTTAGTGCCTCTGAATGTGGAGGTTCCCCTCAGTTGCCACAGCTAGTAGCTGGTGTGGAGAAACCCCAAGTTTTAAAAGGGTAGGGTTTTTCCCCCTCTCTGGAAGTAGCAGGGAGACAGTTCAGTTGCCTGCTAGATTACATCTAAAAAGGTAAAGGTAAAGGTTCCCTTGCTCGAAAGCTGGTCGGATCCGACTCTAGGGTCGCGGTGCTCATCTCCGTTTCCAAGCTGAAGAGCCAGCACTGTCCGGAGACATTTCCGTGGTCATGGGGCCGGCATGACTAAACACCAAGGTGCACAGAACGCTGTCACCTTCCCACCAAAGTGGTGCCTGTTTATCTACTTGCAATTTCTTGCTTTCGAACTGCTAGGTTGGCAGGAGCTGGAACGAGAGATGGGAGCTCACTCCGTCATGCGGCACACTCGGGTCTCGAACTGCTGAACTACCGACCTTCCACAGCCTGCAGTTCAGCATCTTAACCACTTGAGCCACCGCAGCTCCAGATTACATCTATACATATGCTAATAGCCCTGGTAGGGAAACCAACTAAGGAATGTGGGGCTAGGAAGTCTCCAGACGATTCCTGGAGATTTCCCAGAATACCTCCCAGGAGGGCTCCCAGGACCTGGGCGGACTGGTCAAGAGGGAGTGATGTAAAGGGGGTGGAGGGGGGCCCTCCGAGGAGGAGGAGGAGGGCTCTCTTGGTGCTGATTCTTCGAAGGGAACAGACTTCCAAGGGATGGTCAGATGTTGTGGCAGCCGTCTTTTGCTGGCCATGTGGTCTCCCAGGTAATGGGACACAGACAGGAACCCTGTGACTTTTTAAGATCATCCGTGCCTGCCCTATGTGAACCTCCGTTATGGTATGTCTAGAAAAGGGCAAGAGGACTGCATTTAGGACCAATTTCCTTTTGAGATCCGTTTGCTGATTTAGTGTTGTGCTAAAAGATAATTGTAAATATTTTCTTTTTAATAAATCTGTCTTGACTCTGGAGGTTGGTTCTCGGTCTCTGTACCACCTAGTTTCCCCCACCGTCTCGGACACACGAGTGCAAGAGGGACCCCTGGGTGGGGAAAAAAGCAGTCAGCGCGCACATGCCTATCCTCTCCAGGGGAGCCCCAAAGTTATCATTGGTCCGTGTGGTAACCAGGCTCTGGGTAACGGAGGACATACAGGCAGGGCCTCAGGTTGGAAAGGGGGAGCCAGGAGCCCTGTCCCTCCTAGCAGGAAAAAAAGGACAGGTAGTGGTAGTGAGTTACCCTAGTGAAAGAAGGAACCCCCTCAGGTTGGAAAGGGGGAGCCGGGAGCCCTGTCCCTCCTAGCAGGAAACCCCCCCCCCCAAAAAAAAGGACAGGTGGTGGCAGTGAGTTACCCTAGTGAAAGCTGGCAATGGCAAAGAGGGGTGGGCAGAGCCGAGTCTGCAAGTCAAAGCAGGCGTGTTCCATCTCATGGCCACTGACAGACTTATCCTCCGTGGATCTATCTAACCACCATACACTCAACACAGACCTAGCAACAAGTTCACTAAACTTCAAAACACAGTGAACTCTTCAGTACCATCATGCACATTTCAGCAGATTAACTATGGACAAAACTAGTCACATTCATACGACATATGCTTGAAAATGGGTTGTACGGGCCGAAAGAATACACAGGAAGTCTTACTTGCTAATGCTGTGGGCGGCCTTACACATAAAGTCTTCACACGATACATTGTGAACGTGTAAAACCTTGCCTTTAAAAGCATTTTATTCATTCCAAAGGGATGGCAATTCTTAGTTTCTTTCCGTGTTTACTGAAACTTCCAGTTCTTCCACTGGAAAAAACTGAAAACTGCTCAGGAAAAAGAACACCCCCAAAGCACCCCCTGCTTCCCCCACCTGGTTTCACCTTCCCAGCTACGCCGCATCACTCACCAGGGCCGCCGCGAGCCCAAAGCCTTCAAAGACTTCATGCAGACTTTCTAGGAACCACTTCATGAACACCAGCTCAGAGGTGGAACGTGGAATATAAATAATGTAAATATGTACGTGCAAATAAATATGTCCATTTTCTGGAAGAAGAAACAAGGAGGGTGCATCCCCTACCTTTGTATCTGACGAAGGGAGCTCCGGCTCTCGAAGGCTCATATCCTGCTCCCTAAGGTGCTCCTGGGCGCGGATCCAGCGGTTCTGCTACATACTAACACGACTACCCGGTGAAACTCCCGAGCTCCATAGAGTCCCTTGTCTGCTGCAACTCCGTAACTCAGACACACGGAGGCACAGCACATTTCTCGCCAAAATTTACATTCCCCCCCCCGGAATTTCGGGGTTTTGCATAGAAAGTCTGGAGCCTCACCACTCCAGGCGCTTCGATCAAGGGAAGAAGGTGTTGTGGTAGGAAGAGGGACAAAACACCTTGAATAATGCATTCCAGACAGACAGCTCAGCTAGACTACTCCGAGGCAAACAACAAGGCATCACGTGGGAGGCTCCCGAAAGATGGGCAGGTTTCTTCCGGCAGGAGCCTCTGCACGCCAGGACCCACCTCGTCAGGCGCATGGGAGAGCATGGAAGAGAGCCAGTTTGGTGCAGTGGTGAAGTGCGCGGACTCTAATCTGGGAGAACCAGGTTTGATTCCCCACTCCTCCACTTGCACCTGCTGGATGACCTTGGGCAAGCCATGGTTCTGGCAGAGCTGTCCTTGAAAAAGAGCCATTTCTGTCAGAGCTCTCTCAGCAAGAGAAAGGAGTTCGTAAGCCGCTCTGAGACTCCTTTGGGTAGTGAAGGGTGGGGTATAAATCCAATCTCCTCCTCCTCCTCTTCTTCTTCTTCTATATACTCGGTGAACTGAGCATAAAGCTTCATGATTTTGGCAAGAAGGGGGTCCTGGCCAAGGAAGTGTTGTGGCACAACAAAGGGGGTCAGCTGGCTTTCTCATTTCTGAATGACAGACACCTGGCCCCTTTAGCAGCAACAGCAGCAGCACAGATTCCTTTGGCTTCTGAGTGGTTCTACAACAAGAAACCAAATCACAGCCACAGGCTGCTCTGGCTATGAAGAACTGGACATCCCAGCCTCTCTGTCCCCCATCAAGACAGCCAATTTGGTGTAGTGGTTAGGAGTGTGAACTCTAACCTGGGAGAACCGGGTTTGATTCCCCACTCCTCCACATGCAGCTGCTGGAGTGACCCTGGGTCAGTCACAAGTTCTTTCAGAGCTGTTCTCTCAAGGGCAGTTCTCAAGAGAGAGCTCTCTCAGCCCCACCTACCTCACAGGGTGTCTGTTGTGGGAAGGGGAAGGGAAAGGAAATGTTAAGCCGCCCTGAGACTCCTTCGGGTAGTGAAGGGCGGGGCATAAATCCAATCTCTTCTTCTTCTTCTTCTTCCACTTGGGGTCAGAAGCAGCAGTTTAAAATAGAAAAAGACGTTCTGGGCGTCCGGAAGCACCTGGTAGATAGGTGTGGTCGCTCAGAAGTGAGCCAACGTCACTTTGGACATGCTCAAAAGCAGTTTTCCGTCAAGTTACCTGTACTGAGGCCTGTCATTAAAACTGTTTCCAAGGAGGAACTACGAAGGTTTTAATTAAATGCTTGCCTTGTGTTTAAAACCAAACACTGAATAATAGATACGAGACAACAGCGGCTGATGAAGCATTGCATTCTGGGGCAACCCACAATTGCAGAATGTGAGCCCACAAACCCTGTTTAAAAACCAGTGGCCAGAAGTTCCTACGAGCTGCACTCAGCATTCCTTGGGGTCAGCGTACGAAGCAGCCACAGAAGGATATGACGTTTGCGGCATCCAGAAAGGGTTCCTAGCCCCTCTCCGGAAGGTCCAAGGATTCTGAAGTCAGCAACAAAGCCTCAGCTCCTGAAAAGCCAAACCACACGGATTCAGGACAGCTTGGCCAAGCGGCTGAGCCCAACCGGTGCTCTTTTGCGGCTTGGCCTCTGTGGGCCTTGTGCCTTGGCAGGCGCAACAGGTAAGTGATGTATGTCCCAAGGCCAGGCATACCTGGGAGAACAGCGCAAGGCGGTGGTGGGCGGGGCGTGCTCAGCAGGGCTCTCCCCAGGCAGGGCAGAGGATTTCACTTTCTGCCTAGACCTCAACCAGGCCATCCAGCCAACAGAAGCAGAATCCTGCCCAACACACAAATGTGCACAAGTAGGCAAACATTATGCTGCTGGCCACAGCCCTTCCTTGTCTACCTGGCGCTCGGCCCCAGACGTCTCCCTCGGCGGCAACAGGTCCACCCGGCTCCCGAAGCCTGCCAAGGCACATTCCCTGCCTGGTTCGGGCAACCCTTCCATCTCAAGGTGCATTCCTCAGCAGGGCAGCTTTGACGCTCAAGGGATCCTGGACTCTCGGCTGCAGCTCTCATCTACATACCCCAGCCACAGGAAGGTGGGGCTTGGTCTGGCTTGCAGCCGGAAGAACAACCAAAGGGCCTGCCTGGCTCCCCATACTCAGCCGCTGCTGCCAACCCAAAGCCCCCAACCGGGGTCATCGAGCACAGAAAAGCACGACAGGCGTGGGACTGGAGGCCACCAGCTGAAGAGCCCCTTCAGTGGCACCTGGGACAGATACCCCCCTGAGCCCTTTTGGGAAACCCTCCGATGAGGAGTTCCACACACAGCCTGCTGCGTAGCTCTCTAACCACTCTCTCCACCCGTGGAGAAATTTCGTAAGCCTCTATAGCGAACCCCTTCAGACACCTTTTTTAAAACATAACCACCACCCCTTCAAAAAACCCACCCCAAACTCACTGAGCCTTTCTTCACAGAGAAGAAGAGAAGAGATTGGATTTCTACCCCGCCCTTCACTACCCAAAGGGGTCTCAGAGCGGCTCACAAACTCCTTTCCCTCCCCCTCCCCACAACAGGCACCCTGTGAGATAGGCGGGGCTGAGAGAGCTCTCTCAAGGAATGCCCCTGAGAGAACAGCTCTGAGAGAACTTATGACTGACCCAAGGTCACACCAGCAGCTGCATGTGGAAGAGAAGTGGGGAATCAAGCCCAGTTCTCCCAGATTAGAGTCCGACACCAAACTGGCTCCAAGAAGATGCTCCAAGACCTTGCCCTTTTCTGTAGACTTTTCCAGCTCTGCAATGTCCTTTTTGAGGTATGGCGCCCAGAACAGCATGCAGGATTCCCGGTGAGGCCACCCCTGGATGGAGACATGGGCACGACCACTCTTGCAGTGTAGTTCTCCCTCCCCTTCCTAATCTTCCCCTCTTGTGCAGCCTGTCTGGTCTGCTGCTGCTGCACACAGAACAAACCTGTTCGTGGCACTTTTCACCAGAATCCCAAGACCCCTTCCCAGGGGTCATTTCGTAGAAAAAGAGGTGCAGGAGCTGGGGGGGGGGGGGGGGGGGCAGACTGCATTGACCCAAGAGGAAAGTTAAAATTACATTTCTATCATTTCTCTGGAACTTCCTTTTTAAAAACTGGAGTTCCCTTAGCTGCCCTCCAATCCTCTAAAAAGGAAGCTTTGCCTCCTTCCCAGGAAAAAGACCCACAACTCTGATGGGGTCTGAACTGGCAGAGACTGACCAAGAGAGAGATCTTGGAGTTGTAGTAGATAACTCAATGAAAATGTCGAGACAGTGTGTGACTGCAATAAAAAAGGCCAACGCTATGCTGGGGATTATTAGGAAGGGAATTGAAAACGAATCAGTCGGTATCATAATGCCCCTGTATAAATCGATGGTACGTCCTCATTTGGAGTACTGTGTACAGTTCTGGTCACCACACCTCAGAAAGGATATTATAGCATTGGGGAAAGTGCAGAAAAGGGCAACTAGAATGATAAAAGGGTTGGAACACTTTCCCTATGAGGAAAGGCTAAAGCGCTTGGGGCTCTTCGGCTTGGAGAAACGACGGCTGACGGCTGACATGATTGAGGATTACAAGATTATGCATGGGATAGAGCAGGTAGAGAAAGAAGTACTTTTCTCCCTTTCTCACAATACAAGAACTCGTGGGCACGCCATGAAATTGCTGAGTGGTTGGGTTAGAACGGATAAAAGGAAGTACTTCTTCACCCAAAGAGTGATTAACATATGGAATTCACTGCCACAGGAGGTGGCGGCGGCTACAAGCATGGACGGCTTCAAGAGGGAACTGGATAAACATATGGAGCAGAGGTCCATCGGTGGCTATTAGCCACAAGGTATAGATAGGAACTCTCAGGCTGGGGCAAGGGATGCTCTGTATTCTTGGTGCTTGGGGGGGGCAACAGTGGGAGGGGCTCCTAGTGTCCTCCTGGCCCCACTGCTGGACCTCTTGATGGCCCCTGGTATTTTTGGCCACTGTGTAACACAGAGTGTCGGACTAGATGGGCCATTGGCCTGATCTAACACTGGCTTCTCTGATGTCCTTATGTTCTTAACTGAAGGGGTGGGGGCGGGGGGGGTACCCACTGCAGACAAACGACCCATCCAAACATTCCCAGACTCTTCCCTTCTGTCACCTGCGGACTAAGGACCAGAGCCCGACTCCCTTGCAACTGGGAAACCATCGTCACCCAACAAGCGTGCTACAAATAAAATAAAACAGCCTGCTATTAGTGCCCCAAGCCAGACCCCGTTTCCATGTGCCAGTCAAGAAACAAGAACTCAGCACCCGCGTTAACAGACGATGCACTGCCCAAGAGCATCACCGGCCCCTGGAAAGCAGGGAGGCGGAGAGAACCAGCGAGTCCTTACAAGCCACCTGGGAAGGACGCAATCGCTTGGCACGCTGTCAGGCAGGGAAGGCCAGCCGTGAGTCACGGCAGATGCCAAGCGCAAAGCATGCCTTCTCCTCCCTTCTCACACCCATGCACCTGTTGTTGTTTTTTAAATAGTTTATTTTGGTTTTTTACATCATATACAAAGTAAATATATTACTTTACAACAATTTTGGAGCATCTTATCCATATAGTTCTATCCATCTGTCTAGTTTCTGCCATATTTTCTCAAACACACTGTCAAATGTTCCCGCCAATAACGTATTTATTTTGTCCATTTCTTTT
Source organism: Gekko japonicus (assembly GCF_001447785.1). NCBI lineage: Eukaryota > Metazoa > Chordata > Lepidosauria > Squamata > Gekkonidae > Gekko > Gekko japonicus. The sequence goes on along the minus strand of NW_015177030.1, from coordinate 570,883 downwards.
ATGTCCATGATTTTTGTAATTAATTCTTCTCTGTCTGGTAATTTGTCCGATTTCCAACATTTTGCTATAGCTATTCTAGCACTTGTGAGAATATAGAGTATCATGCGTGCATCGTTATACTTTATTCTATCAGGTAGTATGTTTAATAAATATACTTCTGGATTCAGTGGTAAGTCTATTTTTACTATTTCTTGAATGAGTTGTTTTATTTTTTCACAAAATTTTGCCACTTTTTCGCATCTCCACCAGATGTGATAAATAGGAACCAACATTTCTTTCACATCTCCAGCAATTCCCTGAAACGCTCTTATAGCATTTTTGTGCTTTATCTGGCGTCCAATGCCACCTGTGGAACATTTTGAAGATGTTTTCTTTGTAAGATGTGGCTCTTAAAAGTTTTGTTGAGTTCCACATTTTTGCCCACTTCTCTAGACCTATGTTATTTCCTATATCTGTTATCCATGTCTTCATACATGGTTTTATTTTCCCTGTTTGGAATTCGTCCTCTAATAAGTAGTTGTATATTTGCTGTATCATTTTATCTGCAGAGGACAACCAAATTTTATTTAGGTTACTGTTTGTCTTTGCAACGCCTCTTGTTTTATCTTTGATGAATCTTGATTTTAATTGTATTTTCTCCCAGTTTGTAAGGTTGATGTTCATTGCTTGCAAGGATCCAAAATCTTTCAGTTCATTTTCTTTTGTGAGTAATGTATCATAGCTGACAGCTTTCTCTTCCATCATCAGTGTTGGCATTATGAAAGCTTCCAATGGGGATACCCATCTCGGTATTTTATCATAGAATTTCTCTTTTAGCGTTCTCCATATTTTTATCAGAGAGTCTCTCAAGATGTGTCTATGGAAGTGACGGTGTCCTTCGGTGCTGCCAGGAGAGCACCAGGCCTGGTCTGATCCACGCTCCGTTTCTGCAAGCCAGGAGCCAAGTCTCAAGGGAAAACAGGCTCTGCGGCTGCCCCAGACCTGCGAGCAGAGATAGCCCAAGGCAAGGCAAGGGCACCGCTCCCCAGTCCTGGCCAGCCCTGCACCTCAGGAAGGCAGGGTCCACTTGACACATGCAGGGGACTTCTGGCCCTGCCT
>NW_015177030.1:561550-569747 GCF_001447785.1 Gekko japonicus | reverse complement strand
GGGACAAGGAGCCTCTCGCGGCAATGACTAGGTGGGGAGGGGAAGGGATCCTGCCCAGAGGCTCACTTCCCATCCCAGACAGACCCTGGGGCTGCTGGAGGCAGCAAGCGGACCACGGCCAGGCCACAGGAGCAGCAGCAGGAGGGGAAAAACAACACAGCTGCAAGCCGGAGGCCCAGGAGACCCAGGCCCCATCTTCGTATCCCTCTAACAAGAGTTGGGGGACCACGACTCTTCTCCACACCAGTTCCCCAGGGCAAACACACACACACACAGCTGCTCTTTGTCCAGAAAGGGAAAACCCACCCAAAGGACCTGGGAAAGAGAAGGCTTAGAGGGGACACGATTGCCATCTTCAAATATCTGAAGGGCTGACATGTAGAAGATGGAGCAGATCTATTCTCTCTTGCTCTGGATTGGAAGACTAGATCTAATGGGTGGGAATTACAAGGAAGTCGATACCTGCTAAATATCAGGAGAGACTTCCTGACTGTGAGAGTGGTTAAGCAGTGGAACAGACTGCCTCGGGAGGTGGTGGAGGCTCCTTCGCTGGACGTTTTCAAGGGGAGGCTGGACGACCCTCTTTCAGGTATGTTGTCGGGCTGTCTTTCGGCGGTGCTCCTGCAGAGTGCAGGGGGTTGGACTAGATGACCTGCAAGGTCCCTTCCAGCTCTAACATTCTATGACTCTATGATTATGACCTCTCAAAATGTCCTGCCTCGGTCAGAAAGCCAACAGCGAGGGGTGCCGAAAACCTGCCTCGAAGGGAATTTTGTCAGTGCGCTCAGAGACATGAAGATGATCCAAGCATGCATGTAGGAGAGGAGGCCGTCCTGGAGACATCCCAGCAGCAGGCCGTTCAGGGCTTTAGAGCCCCATGCCGGTACCTTCAGTTGCATCGAGGAACTCCCTGGGAGTCAGCTCAAAGAGTACAAAACCAGAGTTCCTTGCCCCGAGCTGCTGGCCCTCTCTCACCCCCCAGGAGCCACACCTTCCCTTCTTAAAGGCCCTCTGAAGAGAGACTTCTCTAGGCAGGAGCATTACAGCACGAGGCCTTGTAGCCAGACACCTTCTGGCTGGGGAAGGGCACAGGCGAAAGGCTGACCAAACGGCTCTTGACCACCTCTGCCACCTGGGTATCCAGGAACAGGTATCCATTCATTTCTTTTACATTCCACATTTCTCTCGAGTGGGGACCCGACGGCTCACATAATTCTCCCCTCCTCCATTTTATCCTCTCAACAACCCTGATAGGCTGAGAGTTTCACGAGTGGCCCAAGGGCACCCAGCAAGCTTCCATGGCAGAGTGGGAATTCGAACCTGCTACTCCCAGATCCTAATGCAGCACTCTAACCCCTACACCGTGCTGAATCCAAGAGCATCTCCCAAACTGCTAGTCAGAGTCTTCAGCCGGAGTACCCCCATCAGCATCTCCACCCAAACCACCTCCTCCACCTGGTCAGAGCTCCCTTCCCACAGTTCCCAACACGGCAACCCCTCCCTCCAGGGCTGTAACTGCATCCATACAGAGAAGCATCAAGGAAACAGCTGGCCTGGAAGTGAGAGGGAAGAGGGTTGGTCCAGCCGCCCTCTGAGGTCTCGGGCAGGGCTCTCTCCCCCAGGTCTGATAGCCAAGACCCTGGGTCCTTCTGGGTGCAAAGGACATCTTGCCCTATAAGTTATGAACCAGAAGGAGGAGGAGGGATTTCTACCCTGCCCTTCGCTCAGAGCGGCTTACAGTCTCCCTCTCCCTCCCCACAACAGACACCCTGTGAGGTAGGTGGGGCTGAGAGAGCTCTTTCGAGGACTGCCCTTGAGGGAACAGCTCCGACAGAACGATGGCTTGCCCAAGGTCATCCAGCAGGTGCAAGTGGAGGAGTGGGGAATCAAACCCGGTTCTTCCAGATTAGAGTCTGCGCACTTAACCACGACACCAAACTGAACATCCGGCTTCAGCACAGCATCTACATTAACCTGTTTAACACTCTGGTGGTGGAAAGTGCTGCCAGGTCGTAGCTGACCTAGGGCCACCCCTGCTGCAGGGTTTCCAGGACAAGAGCTGTCCCGAGGGAGCTTGCCATTTGCTGTCCTCTGCACAGCCACCCTGGGCCTCCTCCTGACCGCCTCCCATCCAAATACTAACAAAGGGCCCCCCCTGCTTAGCCCCTGAGATGTCACAAGGCAGGCTGGGCCACCCAGGCCAGAGTCAAGGACAGTTGGCACCAGCAGGGGCCGGGGGGGGGGGCAGACTGCAAAGGGGCAGCAAAGGTAAGCAGAACCCTGACTTAAAAACCAAACACACCCCAGCTCCCAAATGATACACACGCCTGCTTATCCTTGGAGAAGGCGGGGTTGAAGGGGAAAGGAGGTGGGGAAATGCCGCCTCCTCCTCCTCCTGGGGCCGCTGAGCCCCCTTTCAAAACACAACACACACACCGGTCACTTCCTGGCACAATGTGATCCCAAGGACATCAAAGCAGCAGTGCAGAGATAGCAAAACCAAACTGCTTGCTCACATGATGGCTGCTGACAGCTCGAAAGGAATTATTTTTAGCCAGGACAGCTGTTCCCCAGCAGAGCAAGAGCCTGAAGAGAGACAAACCTGGCCCATGCTCACCCAGGGCTCCAGCGCGAGGCACACAGCTCTGGCACCTCACACTCCTCCGGAGGCAAGCCCCCCTGGTCCCTCCAGCCTGGCATCGGACGCTCGGCCGGGCAAAGGCCACCTGAGGCGCAGAAAAGGGCTTCCCCCACGCCCCTCTGCCTCCAGAGCCCTCCGTACGCAAAGCACCCCGGAGCTTCAGACCCTCCAGCGCTCCACAGGGGCAGGTTTCTACATCGCGATCGCATCTCCTCTCTGAAGCAAACGTAAATCAAATAAAGCGAGCATGAGGTTTATCAGTATCGAGTGGATACCTACTTGTCAGGGATATGGTAGTTGTAGTTCCTGCATTAGCAGGGGGTTGTTGCCTTCCAACTCTGAGATTAAGCTGCCACAGGAGGTGGCAGCGGCTATAAGCATGGGCAGCTTCAAGAGGGAACTAGATAAGCATCTGGAGCGGAGGTCCATCGGTGGCTATTAGCCACAAGGTGTAGATAGGACCTCTCAGGATGGGGCAAGGGATGCTCTGTCTTCTTGGTGCTTGGGGGGGGGGCAACAGTGGGAGGGCTTCTAGTGTCCTGGCCCCACTGGTGGACCTCCTGATGGCCCCTGGTGTTTCTGGCCAGAGTGACACAGGAGTGTTGGACTGGATGGGCCACTGGCCTGATCCAACACTGGCTTCCCTTATGTTTTTATTTAAATTTTAAAAACCATGCAGAAACCTGGCCACAGAAGAGAGCCCGTGAGGCACCCCCCACCCCGACACACCCCAGATTTGTCAGTTCTTCTCTGCAAACTTCCAGAGGAGGGAGAGGGGGAGGGAGAGATCTGGGATGCCATTTCAAATGTTCAGCTAATCCTGTGCAAACCTCAGGTGGCCTGGCCACGTCACTCTCCAGCTACGAAACAGACAGCAAAGACAACAGGACAAGAGGTCCACCCCTGACTGGGACGGGCCATAAAACACTTTCCAGGTGATCCAGTTGCACAGCTGGAGAGACTGTTTAAAAAACGTAAATGTTGGCCAGGTGTGGAGCTGAAAATGTCCTTGGCAGCCCTTGTGCCAAGGAAGCCTGCAACTCGCTGAGTGTGGCATGCAAATGCACACTGGGCATGTACCAGGATCGGTGTGACTCAGCACCAACAGCACCAGACCCCCCCCCCCCAGCTGCCTTTCATACCCAGCAATGTTGTCATCTGGTGGGCCAGAAAAACCAGCAACTACTAGTCCAGAGACATACGAATGCTCTGGGAGAAGGGCTTGGTGGCACCGGAGAGGAAACCCCTGCTCACTTGCAGGCCATAGTCTGCAAGGTACCGTCTGCCGAGCAGGCCCAGTTCAGGCCTCAGAGCATTTACTTTTATGGACGATGCTCTTCTTCTTTTTTTTTTTTTTAAATCCCACACTCAACAATATCTGCTTCCATGTTTTAAAATGTCAAGATAAAAACAAGAAGAACCTGGGATGAAAACCTCAGGCATGCCAGACCCTCCATTTTCGTTTGCAGAGCCAAAAGGACAGCCAGCCAGGGAGCTGCATTCCTACAGAGGGGCGTGTGTTTATCCGTGCGAGAGACAGAGACAGAGACAGAGACACAGAGAGAGAAAGAGAGAGAGAGAGAGAGAGAGAGAGAGAGAGAGAGAGAGAGAGAGAGAGAGAGAACGCTGTGAAAACGAGTAAGTGCGCGCTGGAATCCCAACAAAGAGATCCTTCCTGTTTTGAGAGCGCCTCTCGGCCACAGCAGTCAGCCCAGCCCAGCCGGACCCAGAAGGCCCAAACCCAGAAGAGCCACCCCCACCCCCACCCCCTCCCCGCAAGCCACCAGCTCACACACACGCCACGAGACAAGCCAAAGGAAGGAGGGCAGGCCGGCCCAGCAGCCACCTTCTGCACCCCCAGCGAGAGAGCGAGAGAGCGATGCCCACCATTTCTGTGGTCAGCGCAGAGTCGAAAGGCAGGAAGAGGGGACTGGCAGAGGTGGGGAGGAGGATGCCCACTCGCACCCAGAGCAGAGGGGTGGGGACCAAGCGTGTTGTTTAAGCCGCAGGCCCTCGGCCAGAAGGCCCCCCCCCGTGCCTTTGCCTGGAGCCCAGGTCTACAGCCACCAAAGGACACCAGCAGCCATCTAAACGGTCCTCTGGGGGAGGAGTCCGGAAGCTTTGTCTTCACAAACCAGGCACCGGCCCCCCACGCTACACTGCCCGGCGATACTATCTGGAGCCAGACGGGGCAGGAAGCCTCTCAGGGACAGGATTCTGGTGGCAAAGGGGCAACCCGCAGGTTGAGAAGCAGCAGCACCGGCCGGGCTCTCTCTGGGCCTCTCTCTGCCTCCTCTCCCTGCCCACTTGCAACTTCCAAACACGTCCAGGAAAGACTCCTTCCTGCTCCCACTTGCCGTATGTGCCTGGGGGGAAATGACCTGGACGGGACCCTCTGCGGGCCTTTGAAGCACAAGGAGGGCTTTCCCGGCGCCGCCCCCCGCTCCCGCTGCCCCGCAGCAGACTTTCACAGCTGAAAAACTGGCCTGTGTGCTTAAAGCATTTGCTGTTTCAGCTCTGTGCTGTGAGCTGTCCTGCGGCTACAAGCCCTCTTTCCACTTCCCACCAACGGCCGCCCCCCTGGCTGCAAAAACATTCCGACTGGGTAAGCAAAGGAGACGCAGAAGGCCTGAAACAACAACATCCTCTCGGCTTGTGGCATTCCTTCCAAAAGAAAATGACCACTTCCACAAAGCTAAGGTTTCCCACTTGGCACCACAGACACCGGACCGCTTTGGACCCAAGCTAAAATCCTGATGTGGCCAGCAGGGGGCAGGCTCACAGAGAGCCCCCTCCGCTCTCCACCTGGCCCTCTTCTGAAGGAGGGGGTGCTTTAGGGAAGGGGGGGGCGCCTCTGAAAGACCCAGGGTGCAGCCCCTCGGCCCACATCTTGGCCAACAGGAGAAAAAGGTGTACAGAGGCCAAACTACTTCCTGAGGTTTTTAAAGAGTTGGGCCTGGGTTCCAGCTTGGGCTCCCCACAACCACACAGCAGCTGCAGGGAATGGCTTTTAAAAAACAGAGGAGAGGCCAAACGGGCTGAGAACTCTGCAAAGTGGGAAGAAAGAGCTCCCCCACACACACAAAAAAAGCAGCTGCGTGAGGACCCAAAACCGCCTACAAGGCACTCCTCCATTTTATCTCACAACATCCCTGCAGGGCTGACCCCAGGGCACCCACCGCAGCTTCCCATGGCACAGCAGAGATCTACTGCTACACCACACTGCTTCTCAAAACGAGGAATAAAGCACAACACGGGCCTCAAACTAGCACGGAGCACAGTCCCTCTGAATCGGCCTCAGGCAGGGTCCAGCCACCCCAGGACTGTCCACCCTGACTAGCCGGTCTCCCGGGGCTCAGGCAGAGAAAGGTCTTCCCCAGCAGCACCTCCAGACCCCAAGATGCCAAGACTTGGCTTGACCTCAAGGTCTTCCACAGGCGAGGCCCGGCTCTGCCACGGAACGGCAGCCTCCCGTCAAGCAGCATTTGGATCAATAGCTCTAGCTAGTTACTCCCCCGTTCTCCACAAGCACAGGTGACCGACGAGAGGGACCGCTCAGGTGCCACGGTCGGTTTTCGGAAACAGGCCCCACGCCAAGGCGTGCCCACCTGCCAGCTTGCTTTCTCACACGCAGACAACGGCCATTATAAGCTGATAGTCAAGCTGGTCTCTCCGGTGGCATCCGAAGCATGAAGGAGCCTCCCAAAGTGCAATGCAGCAGGAGGTGCGCTGCTGATAAGCCTTTAATTACGGCATCTGGCAGTGTTAATTACTGGCGGTAAAGGACACACACACACACCCCTGCCCCAAAGCATCCGCCCTTATTTCAACAGGAAGAGGAGGCAGCCGGTGCCCACCCACCCCCCACAAACCTGGGTGGGCAAGGATCTCCAGACACAGAAGGAAACATTCCCCAAAGTGGACAGGCGCTTGTAAACCCAAGAGAACTCTTTTTCACTTGCTCTTCCGGCGGCACTCAGCCCCACACAATTACAAAGCTGTGAAAACGAGGTGCCTGAACACGCATGGATTATGCTGAATCACACCATCAGACCGTCAAGGTCAGCCTTGTCTACTCTGACGAGAAGCAGCTCTCCGGGGTGTCCTTTGCAGAGAAAGGTCTTTCCCATCACCCTCTACCTGATCCCTTTAACCGGCGATGCCGGGGATTGAACCAGGGGCCTTCTTCATGCCAAGCGGAGGCTCTACCAAGAAGCCACAACCCCTCCCCTCACAGTCTTTTCCAATAAAACCAGTCTCCTTGATCCAGGCAGGTCCCGTACCCCACACAACTAAACAGGCCTTTTGGCAAGGAGGAGACAGAAGTCCAGCTGCTTGAAAGGATAAGTCAACACTGCCACAACCCAGCAGGGGGAGAACAACACGGAGGAGGTTGGGGGCGGGGTGGGTCTGCAGCTAAGCAGAGACTCGGTGTCCAAGTGGGCAGACAACCTCCGAGGCACAGGAAGCAGGAAGAGAAGTATTTTCCTCTCTCAAAAGATGCCTTCCAGTGCTAAACCCCGGAAAAAAGAAACCCCCATGCACAAGGGTGCCTGAGACTGTCATCCCAGCAGTGAGAAAGTTGAAATATTTATCCACCTCTTCCTCAGCGATTCTTTATCAACTCCGAAACCCTCAGGCTGCAAAGAGTCAACCAGAGATTCTGCCCCCCCCCCGCCCAAGCCACAGTTTTCTCTTGAGACAAGGGCTGTGGTGACCCAGAGGCGGCCTTGGGGCAGAATCTCCACTGCGGGGCAGAGTGGCTAAGCGTGTTGGACTAGGATCGGGGAGACCTGGGTTTGAGCCCCCACGTGTGCCACGGAAGCCGGCTGGGTGAACTTAAGCCAGTCACACTCTTCTCAGCCTCGCCTACCTCACAGGGTTGTTGTAAGGATGACAGGGAGGAGAACCATGTCAGCCGCTTTGGTCCCCAGCCCCCCACTGGAGAGAAAGGCGGGGTATAAACGAAGTGAATAAAGACTAAATGAACAAACACGCACCCTGCCAGGACTCCCACCAAATGCCCAGGGCCCCCCCCCCGACAACACCCTGCCTCTTACGCCGGCAAGGCTGCCGAGGAGGGGTATTGCCCAGCCGGCCTCACGGGGACCCGCACGAGCCCAGCACGACCGGGGCAGCACCCTGCCTCAGAGCTCCATCCAGGTCACAGCACGCTGCAGAGATGGGGAAACTCCACCGGGAGCTCCAGGTCCTCTGCAAAGGGCCTCCGCTCATCCCTCCTGCTTTCAGGCAACACGCAAAGCCCCCAAGGAGGTGCTGCAATCGGATCTCCCACAGAAGGGGTGCGCGCATGAACCACCGGTGGTGGCTGACTCCCTCTCTCTCTCTCTCCCTCTCTCTCTCCCCAGAGATGCTTAGGCAGGGATGTGGCTGGAGCCAAGATCGGGGCACCACCTCTGTGCTCATGAATGCTCGCAGACAGAGCCGGCACACCCAGTATTTACAGAGAGCGAAAAGCCAAATGCTTGAAAGGCGTCCAAAAAAACAAGCAGCCATTTAAGAGATCCACAAGTTCTCCTCTCTTTCCATCACAAG
>NW_015177030.1:554314-561474 GCF_001447785.1 Gekko japonicus | reverse complement strand
CTTTCCCTCGCAAGGGTGGCCAACACAGCCCACCAGCCAACTGCACGAAGCCCCACCTGCCACCATCCCCCGGGGGCCTGATCCGGTGCCCCGTGCCAGGAACGGAGGTCGCAGTCCCACAGGAGGACGTGCCACAACAAAAGGAGCAGGAGCCTTGAAAACCATCCAGATTTCACTCTGGCAGAACTCGCTCTGGACTGGAGCCTCAGACCTCCGAATACAAAATGAGGAAGGAGGGGGAAGGAGCACAAGGAGGGGAAGGAAGACCGGGGGGGGGGGGAGGTGATTCTGTAAAGTCCGAATGCAATCAAGAAAAGGAAAATTTCATGGTGACATTGCGACCTCCCAAGTTTCGCTAACCAGACCAACCCCCGTAATGGCCACGGAGTCCCAGGTCTTTGTCACGTCCTTGGGAGAGGATATCAAAGTTCCCAATGGATTCTAACTTTTGACAGGTTCACCCTCTGGATGTTCTTTTGCCAGAGAACAGCAACTTCTAGAATAGCCCAAAGTTGCTGCGACAAGACCAGGTCCTGACGTGACGCCTTCATGGAAGCTGAGGCCCGGGAAGGCACCAGAGCGGCCTTGAATGCAAAGCGACCAGAAGCAGGAAGGCAGAACAGATGGGGGGGAGGGGGGGCACCGAGGCGGCCTACAGGAGAAGAAAGAACAGGCCGCAGAGAGCACCTCGCAGAGAGGGCCCAGAGGCAGAAAGAGCTGCGGCCGGGCCAGGCGTTGGCAGGAAGGGAGCAACAAAGGAAGCTTTGGGACTGCCAGGCGAGGAGGCCAAAGAGGGAGGGGAAGGGCTTGTCCAGCGAAGCCACGGATCCCACCAAGACCTGCCTGGCGGAGTGGGCAGGCAGGCGGCAGGACCCGGCAGGCAGGTTGGCCAGCCTCGAAGAGCTCCCTGTCCCACTAGCAGCGGCCCAATCCCTGAGCAGGGCTTCTCCCTCCCTGCATTGAGCAACTCAGACCCAGCGGCAGTAGCAGCGTGCAAAACAAACTCCCGGCCTGCAGAACCAACAGGAGAGGAAGGCGAGGAGGGAGCAGGGAGCAAGCTCCCCCCCCCCCCCCCCCACAAATCTTTTGGGGGGGGGGGGGGGGGGAGGTCACCAAGGCCTTCGTGCAAAGCAGGAGATATTTGATCAGCTGCCTGTCCCTCAGCGAGCAGGTCACAAGGGAAGGGATCAGGACGGTCCATGGAAACAGGACAGGATCACACACACACACACACACACACACCCCAGCAAGAGGGAAAACCCCCAAAGAGAAGACTGCCAGCTCATCACGAACACTCAACAGCCACTGCTTGTCGGGGGCCGTGGGCGGAGGCTCTCCCAGCTCTGCAAAAGCAGAGTCGTGACTCTGGGGACTCTCCCCCAGGGGTCAGCAATGGCTTGGGGGCTGGGGTGGGAAGAGGTCAGCTCTGCCCCATTAGCCAGGCCCCACAAGCAGAGGGCTCATGCTCAGGATCCCCTGCCCCAAAGACTGCCTTTCCCTCCCCCCGCCTCGCCCACCCTGCAGGAACTGACCGCAGGCCACTGGAGCCAGTGAGCCCAAGAGGCCAAGCTGAAAAGAGGAAGACGAAGAAGAGTGGGTTTTCACACCGTGCTTTTCTCCACCTTAAGGAGTCTCAAAGTGGCTTACAATCGCCTTCCCTCCCTCTCCCCACAACAGGTGCCTCGTGAGGTCAGTGGGGTTGAGAGAGTTCGGAGAGAACCGCGACCGGCCCAAGGCTTCCTGTGGAGGAGGTGTGGGGAATCAGACCCAAGATTAAAAGTGTGTGCTTTTGTGTGTGTAATGACTGTTTTGTATCCTAACCTCTTGTGTAAAACTGCGCCAGTGAGAACCCTGCTTAACCCGTGTGTTGTTATTCAAAGCCTCCTGTGTTGTTCATATGATAGATGCTGTGCTCATGCAGGTTTTTCTAATCCCTGTCCTGGGACATTATTTGTCAGGTGTCTCATCATATGGGCTGTATCGATTTACGCCGGGTAATCCACTCTGAGTCTCACAAAGAAAGGCAAAGGTGGGCTGCATAAACGAACCAGCCCAGAAATGAAGCACCAATCGGAGAATCACCAGATAGCCTCCTGACACAACCCGGAGACACACGAATGGCTCTTAAGGGCCTTTCCCAGGACTGAGAGAAGATCTGACGTCACCCCAGCGGCTCCTCTCACCTTTCTCCCAAATGGCAGCTGTTCCCCAGCTGCAGACTGGACCTCGACAGGATGCCCTCTGAACACATTAGCCTGCGGTGGGGTGAGGAGGGAAAGCCATCTCTGGACACCGGGCTCTGGAAGCCGTCCCCTTCTGCTGCAACCAAAACGCCAAAGAAAGACGGCTTGTAAGGCAAGGAAGAGAACATCGAGGGACAGGAAAAACTGAAGGTCACCCGAGAGCCCCAATACACCCTTGTGAAAGAGCCTGAGTCCAGGAGCACCCGAGAGGCGAACAAAATCCGTGGGAGGGGAGGAGCCTGCGTGAGTCACTGGATCACTTCTTCAGGTCTGAAAAGGGGAGCCGTGACTCACGAAAGCTCCTCCTCTGCCAGCAATTGTGTTCGTCTTTAGGGTGCTCCTGGACTCGGGCCCTTTTCTTCTGCTACTGACGGACAGAAGGACGTGGCCACCCATCCCGATCTGTCTCCAACACACCACTGACCCTCTTTCTTCCTTCCTCCCACCACCACGCGCCTTCTCCCTCAGAATACGGCCGTCCCCGTGGCCCTCCTGGCAGCCAAGGGAGGTGTGGGAAGTGTCTGTGACCCGTGCCAGGTAAACACACTGCCTCTTCCTCAGACACAGGGTCCCACTAGGCTCAAGAAGACTGTGCCAGATGAAGAGTTCTGTGCCGTGCAAAAGTTTTGCACACTCCAGCATCCACCTTCATTAGCCCAAGGAGCAAGATCATTTCCCCCCATTGTATAACCCCAGAAGGGGGCTGTCACACAGCCTGTCCTCCACAGAGTCAGTCTGTATCTTCCAGCTCCAGCACAGTTCAGGGATGTTTCTGTGTATTCCTGTCCAACGCCAGGAACGGGTCACGCTTCTAAAAATAACCACTGACAAGCCGGTTCTCCTTCATGCTTCCAACCCTCCCCCTTCCCAGGTTTTTGCTTTTACAAGCTTTGGGGGCATAAATGCTGGGAACCCCAAACCATCCAAGTGTGGCTGGGAGGGGGGGTGTCCAGCACCAGCATACAGATTGGTCCTGTTTGCTACCGGAATGGGGTCCTTGTGGCCCATTTCCTAGTGTCGGGGGGGGGGGGAGAGACAGAGACAGAACTTTTTGGCCATGTTTTTTCCTCCACCGCTCCATATCTAGTCTACACTCCATTACAGGGCTTGCTGCCAAACCCAGGTCCTCCCCGGGTAGTCTAGCTGCTCAAAAACTCAGGCAAGGATGTGGGTATCGGCTACACCTGCCTGGCTTTCAACCTCCTCCTGAGGATGCTCTGGGAAGGCAGATGCTGGGTGCATCATGGTTAGGACCCGCTGCCCTCAGAAATGTCCTGATACCTTCGTATTTAATGGGGTGGGGGCTGGAAAAAGAAAAGGAAGGCCCCTGCCCAGCCTCTCCAGCCCCCCACATGCCTGATTCAGACCCTACTGGGCCACAAGCAGAGGAAACGACTAGCTCCAGCAAGCGAGCCAAGCCACACGCCGGCGACCCCGAGCCCAGCGATCTTGGCCGTCCCCTCGCTCCCTCCCCTTGCTTGGAGGCCCCTCCTAGCCGCAGGCCCCAGAGCCGCGCAGCACCAGTCCCCGGGCCACTGACCGCTTGGCTCCCCGCCCCGGCCGGGGAAGGTCCCCCCGCCGGGGGCCTCCGCGCTTCGCCTCCGGGCAGCCCCTTCCCCGCGCGCTCTCAGGGCCGAGGCGGCGGCAGCGGCGGCGGCATCCTGGCCGGGGGCGGCGGGGAGGGCGGCAGGGCCCGGGCGGCGGAGGGGCAGAGGGCGCCGTAGGAGCCGGCGCCCGCCGGGCAGGGCAAAGGCAGAGCGGGGAGGAGCACGCGGGAAAGGGGGGAGGAATGTCGCGAGACGGGAAAAGTTCCCTGGCCCCTCCCTGGGAGGTGGGCAGTTCTTAAAAGGGCAACGCGCCCGGGCGCCGCGGCGGGCGGCTCACCTCTGCGGCGCGCTGCAACCGGCCGGCCCGGCGCAGTACGATGCGCCGAAGGGAAGCAGGCTCTTCCTCCTCGGGACAGAGCAGCATCCGCAGGTGCTGCTGAGTCGCGATCCAGCGGAGCCTCCCTTTCTCTCGCCCCTGCCGCCGCCGGTCGCCCCGCCGCTCCTTGCGGCACAACCCCGCGCCCGACCCGCTTCTCCTTCACAGGCCTGCAGCGCCGGAGCCAGCCCGAAGTGCGCCTGCGGTGCAACAACTCTGGAGCGAGGGAGGGCCGCTGTCCAACCAGGGCACAACTGAGGCTGCGGTGGTCACACACACACACTAAATAATCCACTTCCAGTGCACTTTCCAACTGGATTTTTACTGTGCGAACTGGCAAAATCCAGTTCGAAAGTGCATTGAAAGTGGATTATTCAGTGTGTGTGTGTGTGTGTGTGTGTGTGTGTGGGTGTGTGGTGGGTGTGGTGCTGTCCCAGTGTAGCAAATGCGCTCCTGGCCCCTTTTGTGTGGCCCCTTTGGAAGGAGCGGAGCCGCTACAGCTGAGGGAGGCATTTTATTCCTCGTGTGTCTCCTCAAAAAGGGCCGCTTCCGCCAAAAGGAGGGAGCGGGTTTGTGTCGCTTGGGGGATGCTGCGGGACCCCGGCCTCCTGCTGGAAAAGCTGCTGGCATCTGGCCAGGGGCACCTGCAGGCCCTGGTAACCGCTGGATTAGACAGCACTGTAGGCGGGGCTGCTCTGGAGGAGCATCCAGAAGCTCCAACTGGTAGGGAACGCTGGGGCTGGCCGAAAGAACAGAGGACCTAAAGAGCCTCTTGCAAAGAGTGAAAGAGGAGAGCACAACAGTTGGCTTGAAACTCAACGTCAAAAAAAACTATGATCGTGGCATCCGGCCACATCACTCCTTGGCACATAGAAAGGGGAAGCTGTGGAAGCAGTGACAGGGACCCAAGATCACCGCAGACTGTGACAGCAGCCATTAAATTAAAAGACGCCTGCGCCTTGGGAGGAAAGTGATGGCGAACCTAGACAGCATGATAAAAAGTAGAGACATCACCCTGCCCACAAAATTTCCTGAAGTCAAAGCGATGGTATTCCCAGTAGTCATGTATGGCTGCGAGAGTTAGACTATAAGGAAGGCCGAGCGCCAAAGAATAGATGCTTTTGAACGATGGTGCTGGAGAAGACTCTTGAGAGTCCCTTGGACTGCAAGGAGATCAAATCAGTCAATCCTAAAAGAAAATCAACCCTGACTGTTCCCTGGAAGGCCAGATAATGAAACTGAAGCTCAAATACTTTGGCCACCCAATGGGAAGGGAGCCCTCCCTGGAGAAGACCCTGATGCTGGGAAAGATTGAAGGTCAAAGAAGACAGGGACGGCAAAGGATGAGATGGTTAGACAGTGTCATAGATGCAATGAACATGAAGTTGAGCCAACTTCAGAGGATGGTGGAAGACAGGAGGGCCTGGTGTGACGGGGTCGCGAAGAGTCAGACTCCACTGTGCCACTGAACAACAAGAAGCTGTGGCTGGAGTTCTGGCCAGAGGGGGTCGGTCCTGCAGACATGATCACTCCGGTCTTGTTGCACCTACCTGGCTCCCAGTTTGCTTCAAGCCTGCTCTGCAGCTTGGGGCCAGCGTGTCTCTTCCCATATAACCATCCCTGACCACTCTGGTCGGCGGCGGCCACCTCTGGAGGCCCTGCTGTGGTGAGTGCCCACCCCATCTGAGGGGTTGGATGGGGGGCCAGCCAAGGAGGGCCCTTCTCAGTTGTGGCACCAACCGTGTTGACTCCCCTCCCTAAGGAGATTCCTCTTCCCCCTTCTCTCATGGTCTTCTGCTTGGCGGGCAGCCATTTGTTTTGTCTGAGCTGCCTTCTCGGATTCATGTGGGTTTCTAGCATTGTTTTTATATAGTTATATGTGTGTGTTCCCCCCCCCATCTTGCTTTTTAATGTTTTTATTGTTTGCCACATTCAGTGGAAAGTTGGGTAGTGTTATGTATTGGGACTGAAGCATTCCAGGTATGTCACACCAGAGACTGGCTAAGCTTGGAGCACAAGAACAATAGCCTACCAGGACTCTGGAAGTAACCAGAGTTACTTAGTTGCTGTAGTTGCTCCGGGCTGCATGGCCATGGGATTGTAGAACCTGATGTTTCGCCAGTAACTCTGACTGACATCCTCAGAGGTATAACACAGAAAGATGGAGTACTCTCTGTGTCAAGGTGAGAAGAAAAATGGTAGCCTTCAACAACATATTCAAGTAGTTAATGTTACGTAAATAGCCTATCACTGGGAGTGAGGTGTGTCTGGGTGTGGCCATTGCATGCCATTTAACAGAGCTGCGGCTCCGAGGTCTTGTCTTGCTCTTGCTGAAATCACAAAGAAAAGTTGAGCTGATCACTAGACTGGAGCCTGCTCATTCACGGAACCCACTATTTAACAGGTAAAAAGTAAAGTAAAGGTTCCCTTGCTCGAAAGCCAGTCGAGTCCGACTCTAGGGTTGCGGTGCTCATCTCCGTTTCGAAGCTGAAAAGCCAGCGCTGTCTGAAGACGTTTCCGTGATCATGTGGCCGGCATGACTAAACACCAAGGCGCACGGAACGCTGTTCCCTTCCCACCGAAGTGGTACCTATTTATCTACTTGCAATTTCTTGCTTTCGAACTGCTAGGTTGGCAGGAGCTGGAACTAGAGACGGAACCTCACTCCGTCATGTGGCAACTCGGGTCTTGAACTGCTTAACCACTGACCTTCCACAGCCTGCAGTTCAGCGTCTTAACCACTTGAGCCACCACAGGTAAAAACACAGCTGCAATTTTAAAAAAAGAAATATAAATAAATAGGAATCCAGGGCCGGCTGTAAGCACTCCCTGCCTAACCTACCTCACGGGGCTGTTGGGAGGATACAAATGGAGTAGGGGACACTGCCTTGAAAGCCTGGGAGGAATTTTTTTTAATGATAGTCTAATACAAGAAGTTCCCACTTTTTTAATTTTGACAGCCTGGGGCGAGAACTCGAAAGCTGCCCGGCCTCT
>NW_015177030.1:540158-554297 GCF_001447785.1 Gekko japonicus | reverse complement strand
AAAGCGAAGCTGCAGGAGGCGCCGGGCTGGAGGCTTCGCCGTGCCTTCCCTCCGTTTGGATCGCTTCTGGGTTTCTATTCCAGCCCGCAGGAGCGCTGCCAGAACGGAGGTGTGCGGGGCGGGAAGGGAAGGCGGCGCACGCAGAGCCCACCATTGCGGGGCCCGGGAAAACCCGCGAGACCCGCAGGAAAGAGGGGGGGGCTCCCGACGGCTCCGGCCGGGGCTCCCCCTGCTGTGTAGATGGGGTACTGCGGCCGCGCCGCGAGGGCAGTGGGGGGGGGGGCAACCCAAGCGGACCCCCCAAGCGGATTTCAGCTCCACTCCTGCGCCTTAGCAGGCAGGGCTGCCTTTCCCGAGGAGGTCTTCGGGGACACCTCCTGCAGCTGACCGAGTCCACTCAAACTCGGGTTGCCAACTCCCGGTCGGGGAATTCCTGGAGACGGTGGGAGTGGAGCCGGCGAGGGCGGAGTTCGGGGGTGGGGAACGACCTCAGCGGCGTATAAGGCCCTAGAGTCCGCCCTTCAAGGGAACTCATCTTTGTTAAGGGGGGGGGGGCTGAAGATCTCCCGGAATTACCACCAATCTCCAGTCTACATAGATAGCTTCTGTCTTTCTTATTGATTTACTTAAAAGGCTGGGGCAAGTGATGCTGTGTATTCCTGGTGCGTGGGGGGGGGGTCAACAGTGGGAGGGCTTCTGGTGTTCTGGCCCCACTGCTGGACCCCTCCTGGTGGCCCCTGGTATTCTTGGCCCCTGTGTGACACAGGGTGTTGGACTGGATGAGTCACTGGCCTGATCCAACACTGGCTTCTCTCATGTAAAACATTTATTTCCCTTCTCCTGGAGAACAGTGGCTGCTTCGAAAGGTGGACTGTGCAACATCACACCCTACCAAGGTCCCTCCTCTCCCTAGCCCCACCCTCAAATCTCCAGGTGTTCCCAAACCCAGAGGTGCCAACCCTTTCCAGTATGGAGCACAACTGGGATTCTGGGAGCTCCCCGGGCTCCACCTGGAGGTTGGTAGCTGTAGTTCAAGCCCACAGATGCTTACGGCAGAATAAAATGGGCAGCCTTTCATGGGCCACAGGAATCCTTTTCCTGTGATGCCAGAGCTGCAGCCGATTCACTCCATCTGGAATGGGTGGGTGATGGGGATCCAGAGAAAAAGAGGAGGCATAGCCGGAGGTGGAGAAGGAGGCCCTGCAGGGATTGGATTCCCGCTCAGCTGTGAAGCGTGGCCTTGCTCCATGGCCAAGTGATCTCGCAGGGTTGCTATAAAGAGAAAGTGAGCCAGATCCTGGCCTCCGCTCCTGGGCGTAAGAGCAGAATCATGCACACATGGTTCATAATGCTCTGTAAAGCACCACGGAACGAATTATAATAGTATGTGGGGGAATTCACGCGGAGCTGAACCTCTTGGGCACAGAGCTGGGAGGTTAAAGTTGTGACTTGTCTCTAGGAATGTCACACAGAGACGGTGGGCAGGAATCTCCTTTCCTGGAGGTCTCGTTTTAGTGGCTGCTGTTGGTACCAATACTCTCTCTGAACTGTGGAGTCTTGTGAGCAAAAATTCTACTTGGTGAGCTCCTGGCATTAAAGCTGTGAGCGAACGATTTGGCTACTGCATAAAGTAGTTTGCTCTGGAGCCATCCTTCCTGAGCCAAGAAAAAAATGTGTGAGCTGGAGGCTAAAAAACTGTGAGCTAGCTCACACTGACTCAGCTTAGAGGGAACACTGGTTGGTACCAAGTCCCTTACAAAGTTAATGCTACCAACTGCCTTGCACTTGATGCAAATTGTGTGTGTTTGAGATTCCAAATAATGCCTGTGGCGGGGTGTAGGAAACCCTCCTCTGCATTTCCCGAGATGGTGACCACAGCAGGAAACAGATGGACGTACACAGGGGCTACTGCCAGTTGTGGACTGCAGCTGTACCTGCTGGGAACTGGGATTAAACTGGGACTGGTTCCAGGCAGGGGCAAGGGTGGAGGCAGAGCTCCCCTCCGCATTTTTAAGCATTCAAGTGTTAACCCTTTCCATACATACTGACCTGCCACAAAAGGACGTTTCTTCTGCTGTCTCTAGAGTGGGGGCTCATGCCTCTGGTCAGTGGTGCTCCAATAATTATTCTGTTGGGTTATTAAAAAGCAAGTATTAGGAAAGAATACAGACTGTTAGTCTGTTATCTACTGACTTTTACACAGGTATCAAAGACACCGGTTCATCTACCAAGTGTTGATGTTTTGTTATGAAAAAGAATGGAATATATAATGGTTACGCAGAAGATTCCATGTTTTTTTGTTTATTTACTTCATGTATACCCTGCCTTTCATCCCAATCGGGTCCCAAAGTGGCTTACATCCTTCTCCATTATATCCTCACAACAGCCCTATGAGGTAGTGTCGGGTATTACAAGTTGAAAACACTCAGTATATCTGGGGTTAAATGTTTGTTTGTGTTGCTCACAGGAAGTCACATGTGTTTCATGTAACCAATGCTGTTTTAGGAATAGAAGCCGGGAATTTTCTCCCTGATCTAGGAGTTTGATTGGAACGAAAGTGTCAAAGTGTTTTTGCATTTTATGGCTCCTCTTCCCGTCTTTGTTTTGCTGTTCTCAAGAAGAAGAAGAAGAGAGCAGCCATAACTCTCTTCTAGTCTTGTCTTTTGTAGTGTAAGGATGTAGCCTATTTAGCTCTGTTGTTATTTTCATCCCAGTTACCCTTCCCTATAGGCTAGAATTTAGTAAGAACTTTCTATAGTAGTCACACATGGACTCTGAGTCTGAATTATTTTACTCTGGCAGTGCTAAGCTATATTATCTCTGCTAAATACAATTTTTCAATATCTCACAAACTCCAACAGGTAGGCTAGCCTGCGTGAGTGCAACTGGCCCAAAGTCACCCAGGGAGCTTCCCATGACAGTGTGCGGGCTCAAACGTGGGTTTATAGAAGCTGGCATCATGAATCCTGAATGAGGATGGAGAGAGGCAGATACCCCAGGAGAAGGGGCCTGAACTCGCTTTCTTTGTCCTGAAAATGAAAGCCACAAATGCAGCAAATGTGTGTCAGAACCACGTGCCTCACACTTTAGAAGCTCTGTCTGGTTTGCCCTAAAGCTGTCTTTCTGGACGCATGCACAAGGGCTGAGCCACGCTTTACACAAATTTGCCACGGGGACTTGCAGCTATACTGAAGGTACGAGTCCCTGGGGGCAACTCCTGTGTAAAAGCACAGCAGGGCCCTGGTCTGGATCAGGACCACAGAGTGGAGGGAGGAGGGGCTCCTGCCTCCCCTCCCCACCCCGGTGTCATTTTTGGGAGCCAAAATGGGCTGGTGCTATGGGGGGGGGGTATGATGTGGCCAGTGGGCTTTTAAAAAGTGAGTATTGGGAAAGACCCGGGTGCCGCATGACGGAGTGAGCTCCCATCTCTAGTTTGAACTGCAACCAAGCAGTTCAAAAGCAAAAAATTGCAAGTAGATAAATAGGTACCACTTCGGTGGGAAGGTAACAGCATTCCGTGCGCCTCGGTGTTCAGTCATGCCGGCCACATGACCACGGAAACGTCTTCGGACAGCGCTGGCTCTTTGGCTTTGAAACGGAGATGAGCACCGCAACTCTAGAGTCAGACTCGACTGGCTTTCGAGCAAGGGAACCTTTACCTTTATTGGGAAAGAATACTGAATATTAATTTGCTGTCTTCTAACTTCTACACAAATATCCAGGGTTCAGCTGGGTAGTAGCCGTGTTGGTCCGAAACTGCAGAACAAAGTTTTGACTCCAGTGGCACCTTTAAGAGCAACAAAGTTTAATTCTGGGTATCAGCTTTTGTGTGCACAAACTTTGTTGGTCTTAAAGGTGCCACTGGAGTCAAAACTTTGTACAAATATCTCTAGGGCACATGTTTTACAAGCAGATTTGTCTACCAGGTGTTGACATTTTGTTAGGAAAAAAGAATGGAATACAAGGGCTATGTTGCTGTGTATAAGATTGCATGTTTAAAAGTTTTACTTGAAGGGAAATCAAGATTTTGGGAAAGAGATGGAGAAATAATGGATGAGTACTGGGGGTGGGCGGGCAGATAATGCCCAAAGAAATGTAAGAACAGTTTCATGACAAGTCTGAGAGATTTTACTTTACTAAATTATTTATGGATCAGTTGAATGTGTGACTAATTGTTTAGCAGCTTCTGTATTGTTGGACTGGAGTCCAGGAGCATCTCGGAGATATTTGAGGTATGAGCTTCAAAAAATCCAAGCTTTTTATAGTATGTGTTTCTGTCCCAAAAAAGGAGTAAGAAAGGAGCAGCTGCCCGAGTGAGGCTTTGTGGCTTTCAGGGCCTGTTGCCTGCCTAGGACGTCCTCTTGGGGTGTGGCCAGCAGGCCCCTCCTTGTCCCCGCACTCCCCCACACCACAGGCGCCCCACTCGCAGGCCCAAAACGCTGTGGGGCCAAGCCTGCCTTCCCCTCTGCCCAGAGGAAGGCCACTGTCCCCTCAGCAGCCCTCTGTTAGTCCAGCCATTTTGTCCTCCTGACGGTGACAGCCCTCCCTGGTTCTCCATTCGGAGGCCAACTTTCTCTGGGGCTGCGGCCCAGGCGTACTTTTCTCACTTTCCACCACTAACATTTGGTGTCGTGGTTCAGTGCGCAGACTCTAATCTGGGAGAACCGGGTTTGATTCCCCACACCTCCACTTGCAGCTGCTGGAGGACCTTGGGCAAGCCACAGTTCTCTCAGAGCTGTTCTCTCAGGGGCAGTTCTCAAGAGAGCTCCCTCAGCCCCACCTACCTCACAGGGTGTCTGTGGTGGGGAGGGGAAGGGAAAGGAGTTTGTCAGCCGCTCTGAGACTCCTTTGGGTAGTGAAGGGCCGGATAGATCCAACCTCCTCTTCTTCTTCTTCAGCTGCCCTTCCTGCCTTTCCATTCACCCCTCCCTGCCATCTTGTCCCCTCCTTGTCTCTTGTCACCACCCAAAATAAAATGGCCCCCACAAATGTGTTTGAATCACCGCTTGGCTGCATCGACCGCCTGTCACTTTATCCCTTCCATTTCTAAGTCGGTGGCCTTTCCCCCCCCCCCAAGATGTATTTATTTGACGTGTTTAAAACATTCCCCCCCAGCCGGGGTCCCCTCTCAGCCCCCCCCCAGATCTCCCTGCCGCCTCCCTCCCCTCCCCCGCTCATTCCCAAATCCTTCCCCACTTAAATCCCTCAGAGGTTTTCCCGCCTTTTCCTCCCCCCCCCTTTCCATCCATCTACGCTTTGAGATTTCCCACATTTTGGGGGAGGGGTCTCAAGCTCCCTCTCCTGTGTGGCCTGAGGCGACTAAGGGGAATCGCCATATCTGTGTGAGAGAGATCTGTGAAAGAAGCAGACAAAATGGCTGCCCTCGTGCTTCCTGCCCACACATACGCCGCTGCCTCATGCCCACACCCCCACACCCCCTCTGTCAAGCGTGCCCGGCAGTATTAACGGGTGATCTCTCTCTGTTTCTCCCCCCTGCACCAGATCCTTCCCTGGGAACAAGAGAGGAGCCTATTTCAGCATCCCCTCAGCAGCGTGAGGAGGAGAAGGGACGGCAGCCATGGAGTGTGTGCCCATGTGTGGGTATGGTGGGGAGTCATCATGAGGAAGCCACTAATGGCCATGGCGCCTGCCACTGCAGGGGTCTGCGGAGGGGTACTGTCTGTTAGGAGGAAATTATAACACAGTGCGGTGGTCACGGCCTGCATTTTAACCTCTGCTTAGGCACGAAGCTCTAGGGATGTTCTCAGGCATGTAGATTTCTCAGTGAACCAAGAGGGTCAAGCTAACACTATATAATATAAAAATACAAATATTTATTAAGGTGTACACATGTTAACAGGAGCTGCGGTGGCTCAAGTGGTTGCTGAACTGCAGGCTGTGAAAGGTCAGTATTCAGCAGTTCGAGACCCGGGTGTGCCGCATGACGGAGTAAGCTCCCGTCTCTAGTTCCAGCTCCTGCCAACCTAGCAGTTCGAAAGCAAGAAATTGCAAGTAGATAAATAGGGACCACTTCGGTGGGAAGGTAACAGCGTTCCGTGCGCCTTGGTGTTTAGTCATGCCGGCCACATGACCACGGAAACGTCTTTGGACAGCGCTGGCTCTTCGGCTTGGAAACGGAGGTGAGCACTGCAACCCTAGAGTCGGATTCGGCTTTCGAGCAAGGGAACCTTTACCTTTACTTACACATGTTAAAATATAATATGATTAAAAGAAAGAGTCTAAATTTCAGACTTTTAAAAGCTTTTCTAATACAAATACACTTGACGGGTAAACACTTTATAACTTAGGACCAAACGCATTTCGGTCCCTTCGGGCCTTCCTCAGTGGTCACTATTCTCTATATTACACTGACACACATCCAAATACATGTATAAAAGGTTTGTGTGTGTGTGTATGTAGATTTATGTAGTTTATGTAGATTTCTCAGCCTTACCTCCTGCCCAGGATTGTTGTAAGGATAAATTGGGACAACCTCCCCACCAACTGCTATGCTGAATTCCCGGGAGAAAGGGCAAGTTACAGAGGAGAGAAATATACCGGAATAGTATTGGTGGAGCTGGGGTTTTTGCCCCCCCCCAAATATCTCAATGTCTTGGAAAGGGCATTCTGTGTAATCAGGGGTGGGTCAGTTGTGGCATTCAGGTTCCACGTGAGCACCACCAATTACGCCCCGTGAGGCAGTGTGGCCTGCCGTGCCCACCAGTTGTCCAAACAAGTATGGATTCCAGGGGCACACGGAGGCCAGAGATGCATCCCAGAGGCTCGGCTGTGATACCTGAGTCATCCCCAAACCAAAATGGCAACCAAATGTCCTGAAGAGAGTCAGGGCTCTTCTGGGGCATGTGGCCCATTCGTCTGACCTTTCAGTTTCTGTTTCTTGTGTCAGGCTAAGAGGAGACTTGAGAAAACAGCAGAAATGGAAGGCCCAAAGAGCAGATAGACCCGCAAGCCTTCACCAGACCCTCCCAGCGATGGAAGAGGACAGCACCGTTTCTCTCATCCCCCATGCAAAGTAAGTTGGTTTGGTTTACCCACAAAGAAGCTGTCCGTTTTAGAGGTTTGTAATCTACACATGGTGGGTGACGGGTGCGCCTTCACGTGCTGAGCATTGCCGGCGCCACACACACGGGATCCCAGCCTTGGTCATGGATCTGAGCTTGGCGGGGTCTGCTTGTTTCCTTCCATGGGACACAGACATTATTTATTTCTTTAGATTTGTATCTCGCCCTCCCTGCAAGCGGGCTCAGGGCAGGTGACACAAGACAACTCAGCAAATGTAGTGGCTGTGATATACAATAAAGAGGCTTAAAATAGTTACAACAGAATTAAAACAAACTAAAAAACAGTCTTAGGGCATCAGATGGTTGAATGTAGACGATGCCGCGGTCACATCGGCTTCCTTGCTCAGCGCTAGGTGCTAAGGGGGAGCCTTACTTTGCTGCCTTCTGGCATACACCCCCCTGCCCGCCCCCCGCCAGGACACTGATATCCAGGCACTTGGTAGCCACACTGATCCTCCTGGCACTGGAAAAGAAAATGCAAAAAAGCCTGCAGCAAAGGCTGAAGAGGAGCCTAGCGTAGTTCTTTTTATACAGCATTTGGGGCTGACTCACCAGGTTTGAATTCTTGGGTGAGGCAAAAGTAAGATAAGGAGGCCTGTCTGAGACTGAGAACTTTGCCGTCTTTTGTTTCTCCTGGGAAGCTGTAACTGTGTCAGCAGCCTCACCTCTGGAGCATTATTGCCTGTCCGCCTTCTGTATTGGACAGGGGGAGTAAAGGTGATTTAAAACCATAAGTTGTAAAATATAAAGCAGGCCCACCTTAGGCAAATAACCACCAGCAGGTGGCAGAGAGAAACCAAACAAGCTGAAGGCCTTTGTACCAAGCAGGGCAATCTGTTTATTTTGGCCAGCAGGTGCCAAGCATAATTTCCTCCTTTGATTACGTTTGCTGTTCTAATGATCCTTGGGAAACCTGCCTTGCCTCCAGGGGTTGGGTGGGATGGTACAGCCCGGCTGAGCCAAGTGACTCCGGAGGAACCCCTGAGACCGAACCCAGTGGGGCCCGTCTTCTTGCCAGCACAACAGAGGCTGCTCGACTCAGCCAGCGCCCGGTCCCCAGGAGCTCTCCAGGGCAACTGCCTAAGGGGCCCTTTCACAGGAAGTTAAAGGCCCACACCACCCTTGCTTACTTCCTGTGCTGGCTCCTCGTGTTTCCTTTTCAGGTCTTCCAATGCATTCATTTGGTGTACTCTAAGATTTGTAAGCCACATGACAGCAACTAAAAGAACATAAGAGAAGCCAATGCTGGATCAGGCCAACGGCCCATCCAGTCCAACACTCTGTGTCCCACAGTGGCCAAAAATACCAGGTGCCACCAGGAGGTCCAGCAGTGGGGCCAGGACACTAGGAGCCCTCCCACTGTTGCCCCCTCCCCAGGCACCAAGAATACAGAGCATCCCTGGCCCCCAGCCTGAGAGTTCCTATCTATACCTTGTGGCTCATAGCTGCTGATGGACTTCTGCTCCAGATGCTTATCTAATTCCCTCTTGAAGCTGTCCATGCTTGTAGCTGCCACCACTCCCTTGGGTATATGGCATCTGGACCCAGAGGCTTACTGGTTTTTAATTTCCCCACTAGGTCTACCAGCCCATCACACAAATCAAGTATTGATTTATATTAGGCACAAACAGACAATGGGCACGGGTAGAGGAATTAAGACAGGCAGCACAGAATAAATAAATAATTGACGAGACTTGGCCTTTCCTTTGAGAAACAGATAACGTGTCAAAGTCTTCTCCACAGATTCCTTGGAGATCTATAGGAATGTTCTGAGTGTGTTTACTTACTTGGGGTTATTAAATTTAACAGCCTAGTGCTAAATTCAAGGCCTGGGAAGATGTGCAGGAAAGCCATCATAAGTATTTACGGTGTTTGTATAATTGCGTATCTTCCTAGAGGCCGTTTCTGACTGCACCTGAAAGCTAGACTCATCATACGATGATGTGCCAGTCAACTTTTTAAAAATGAACTTTGCATTCTCTGTGTGAGTTCTCTTTGTTTTGAGGCTGTCAAGCAGGAAATGAGCAACATGTGCCTGGAAGTTCAGAACACCTAAGCATAAGTGAAATATTGGAAATAACTTTATAGCTTCACATTTATTTTTGTCTCCTTAGAAAGGGAGGCTAGGTTTGTTAGCGGGCTTTCTGGATGAGCAGAAAGCCTGAGCATTTGGTTGCCTTATTGTGTGGTCCAGTGTCAGAAGTGGTTCCAAGGCATTCACTTACCTGCCACACAGGACCTTTTTGACTAAAGCACTTTGGATCTAATCCGGATTCTCAACCATGTTGGACAGGCCACAGTTTGTGATCCAGATGCAGTGGTGGCACACAAAAGTGGATGTCAGCCATGTGCAAGAGGAGGAGGGAAGGCAGAGGGAGTTGGTAAGTATGGGGACAGCCGGGAGAGCAGGAACCTTCTGGCCTCCTCACGCTGACCATCCAATAGGGTTGCCAGGTCCAGGCTGGAGAACTCCTGGAGATTTAGGGGTGGAGCTTGGGAAGGGCAGGGACCTCAGTGGGGTACATAAGGCCACACAGTCCACCCTCCGAAGCAGCAGTTTTCTCCAAGGGAACTGATCTCTGTAGTCTGGAGATGAGCTGTAATTCTGGGAGATCCCCAGGTCCCACCCGGAGGGTGGCATACCTACCATCCCATAAGGTGGTGTCCACAACAGAGAATGCGTGTGTACGGGCAGTTTTTGATTTTACCCACTGGCAGGGTAAACCTGTAGAGGGCAAATCTATCCTGGCAGAGCAAAGAAGAAGGTGGCTGTTTCGCAAAAATGATGTTTGAAATATGATGGATGCAGAGCAAGGGGCTGGCAGAGAAAGGTTCTGTGGCTTGCTACAATCCTGGTGACATACTTATGTCTGTGCTTATCCATTATATGCATCTTCTTCCTTTGCTTTCCAAGGCAGTCCAAGATGGTCAGCAGATACACGGTGGAAGAGGACCCCAACATGGCCATTGCCGAGTGTTCCCATAGTGACTTTTGGGACAGGCTCGTCCAACAGCAAAGGTACTTCAGTCTCACACAAATTATGCACCGTGGGCCAGAGTAGGGACCCGGGGCTTTGGGAGATCTCTCTCTCTAGCTTCTTTCCTTTCCTTCCCTGTCTTGTACTCAGTGCTTTGGATGACAGCTTGAAATTACTTCCACACCCCAGAAATAGCCAGGCTGCTTTGGTTGTCAAGCGACACAAGAATGCACAGAGACATGCAAATAGATTTGCAAAACCTGGACTGCTTGCCAGGCCATCCTGTAAGTGGCAGGTTTTCTGCAGCAGTTTGAAAACCTGCAGCCAAAATTTAAGTCAAATTGTCTGCTTGTGACACCCAGTGCCACAGCTGGTGTTCCCTGCTTATGACTGAGACACCTTACTGCCAGTGCTGCACCCATGAAGCCTGCCAGGGGCTACTGATTTTGGCATCCTGAGAATCACAGTTTTTAGAACAAGGTTTGAGTCCAGTGGCACCTTTAAATTCAACAAAGTTTTATTCTGGGTATAAGCTTTCGTGTGCATGGACATGCACATGAGAGCTTATGCGCAGGATAGAACTTTGTTGGTCTCAAAGGTGCCACTGGACTCAAACCTTGTTCTGCTGCTTCAGTTGAACATGGCAACCCACCTGAAATTAATTTTTAGAAAGATTCTCGACTTTTGGCTGTATGCGTAAGACTTCCAGCGTTTAAGACCGTGAGTTTTAGTGCTCCTGAATAGTCCCTCAGGCTACCAGATATAGAGTACATATGCAAATATATGTAAATATGTGCCAAAGTTCCCCCCTCCAGTTATGGTTTTATAAGATGTAACAAAAGATGGTACTTGGCAGAACATTTATCTTTCAGCTCCCACTGGATGGACGAATACCATGAGGCACCGTCCCTGCTGGTAGGTTTTGAATGGACGGCACGCAGCTTGGCTTGAAATTATTTGCTTTTCTTCAGCAGAACGAATGCCCCATGTTTCAAAAAGGAAAATGCAAATAGGGCTTGTCTTGATTAATATGCTCTTTCTCGCTTACTCTGTGTGTGTTTTGCTGCAAACGTAATTTGCTCCACGGAACCTGACACTTTTTTTCTGTTGTTGTTTAACATTCACCACATACTGTGAAAAGAGGGAGGATAATTGTTTTACCTGGGGAATCCCAGACACGCCCAGCTTATTAATTAGGTTTAATTTGCTTAAAAGTTGGCTGAGCAGGAGGGCAGAGAATCTGGTGCCTGAGGCGGGGAAATCCAAAGGGCACCTTCCTCCCCCTAGTTAACAGGGCTCACAGCAGTCCCCTAAGGAGCTCTCCCGGCACATGGGGGGGGGGGAGGAGGAGGAGGAGGAGGAGGAGCCGCACATGGGCACTGGAGGGCTGGCTCCTGAGGCAGAGCCCTGCCTCCTGGCTTACGCCTGCTGCAGGCACCCGGCCCCCTCTGCACTGGCAGATGATGCTCCTGAAGGACTGCTAAGAGTAGACCCATTCAGAACAGCAGAGAGGAAGAGAGGGCCACATCTGGGAAGGCTGTGAGTTGGATGCTGGCTCTGCAAGAGCTGCTGTCCAGGGGTCGTTTCGTAGAAAAAGAGCTAGGGTAACTCATTAGCATAACTCATTAGCATATGCCACACCCCCTGACATCACTGGAAGTGTGTCATAAGGCCACACCCCCTGACATCACCGGAAGTGTGTCATAAGGCCACACACCCCACCCCCAAGGGTCCCGGCCGCCGCCACCGGACTTGTCGCTCCACTGCGGAGCCCCAGGAGGGGCCCGGGGGTGGACCTGCAAGGCCGGCGGGAGTGCAAGGAAGCCCCGCGAAGGCCCTCCCTGGCCCCAGGCAGGCAGGGGTGGGGAGAGGCATGGAGGAAGCAACTTACCCTCCCTCTTCTCCTGCCTCCTCCTTGCTGAATGAGGGCTGGAAGCGGGGCGGCCGGAAGCAGGGGGCGGGGCTTTGTCATGTGCCCCGCCCCCCGTACCTCCCCCGGGGGAACTGCGATCCCCCGCGATCCCCCCCCCCGAATCAATCTCTGCTGCTGTCTGAGGTCTCCCAGGTGGGCCAGATGTGGCTCTTTGGGCAGTGCCTGCTAGTAGCCGGAGGCTGCTTTGTGCAGGGATCCTTTGCCCGAGAACAGAGCGGCTACAAAATGGGTCCCTGTTTCCCTCTGTGAAATGTTGGCAAGCGTGCAGACGTGTTCTCTCCCCCTCCCCCCCCAGATGTCTGGCTGTGTAGCTCAAAGGCCTGCTGAGGCAGAAGGAGACCATTTTCCCTGGCAGGGGCTTTCAGCAGAGCAGACACTTCCATCACCCAAGGAGCTGTGTCGGAGGAAGAAAAAGGGGCCCAAACAGCCAAGGCTCGAAAAAGGCGGCGTCTTGTCTGTCTGTTATCATCTGGAGGAGCTGAAGAGACGGCAAAGCATCATCGATGAGTAGGGCGAGAACCTTTCTGGGCCAAAGGGAAGCTCAGGGCATACCGAGGCAGGGGAGGAGGGGAAGGGGTGAGGAACAAGATGGAGAATCGGGGGGGGAGGGCATCCGGGCAGGGGGGGATATAAATCCCAATAAGTAAGTGAGTGAATAAGCAAGTGAGTAAGTAAATAAATGCAGACAGGGTGAAACAAAATTTGTGAAATGGGGCTGGGCTGGCTATAGCCTTGCTTGCATTTGGCCACTTCTTGTTTTTAAAGGTCAAGATGGGCACTTCCGAGACTGAGTGGACGCCGCAGGAGAACATGGCTCCTCAAGCTCTTTAAAAAAACCAAAAAGCACCTTTTTTTCTATGACTGTCTGCTAGAGAAAAAACTGCATTTCCCCAGGAATTAAACATTTCCCTTTGAGTGCTGGGGAAATGATTTCCTTCGACAGAAGCTCTGCATGGAGGAAACATGTCTGAATGCCACGCAGCAAATGAATAACGATCCCTGAGCTATGATTGAGTGGAGGCTCTTGAATGCAAAGGCCCTCTGTGCCTGCACTCTCCTCTTGACACCTGCTGTCTGTTTGCAATCCACACATTCCAGGCTGAAGAAGGCTAAATGGGGTGGGTGTCCGCCCCAGCCATCTCACGAAGGAGACAGCAGTGCAGCTGGCCCGCACCACGGAGCGCCATGGAGCCCCTTCAGCATGCCAGGCGCTACAGCCCACTTCTATGAAAAGGAGGACTCGGTCTTCCAGAGACACGGCAATAAACAGGTAAGCTGGGCTTACAAAGCCACAAGCAGTGGGTGGGTGAGTGGGTGGGCGCATGGGGGGTTCATATTGCAAGCTTCTTCCAATCCAGGAAGCAGATTCTGATGTGGATAACATTCCAGTGCCGTTAATAATCAGAAACCTGATTGGGGGGGGGGGAGGACTCTGTAACCATGACCAGAACAGAGTCAACTGCAGCCTCTTGTCTTTCATGATTCCTGCTTCTTCAGAGGAAATGTCAAAGCAAGGCAGCTGGAGGCAACCTCAGCCACTCAACCAATTCCACTTGCTCCTGCCTGGCCCATCAGAAAGAAAAAAGACTCTTATGACTCCTTGAAAACTGGCACATTTACTGAAGCAGAAACCTTCATGAAGGCCAGGCCCCAAGCACTTTGTCATATGCACAAAATGGACTGCCAGTTCACAGAATGTCTACATTATGGAAGGGGGGAGGAGTGAGGTTAAAAGGCCAGGAACTACAGGCAAGGGCCGCAGTTCAGTGATAAGAGCCTCTGCTTGGCATACAGAAGGTCCCAGGTTCAATCCCCCGCATCTCCAGTTAAAAAGGACCAGGCAGTAGGTTACGCGAAAGGCCTCGGCCTGAGACCCTGGGGAGTAACTGCCAGTCTGAGTAGACAATGCTAACTTGGATGGACCAAGGGTCTGATTCAGTATAAGGCCACTTCATACGATATTTCCATGCAAAAGTAAAAAATACACAAGGTGGGACCATTTCACGACAGTCTCTCTAGTGCTAAGCCATTTAATTCCTGCAGTGGCGTAGAAAAACGGCTGCTCTGTTTAATTCCTGGTTGATATAGCCAAGGCTGTGCTCCTGGTGAGTTCTAATGCTCTAATGAGTTTCTCACTAGAGTCTGC
>NW_015177030.1:538210-540095 GCF_001447785.1 Gekko japonicus | reverse complement strand
GATGTTTTGCCACAGGTTTCTGAATACGGTGAAGTTTCTTATGTCAGCACCATGTCCATTGATATCCTCCTGCAGAGATGGAGCTGTTTGTCCCAGGTAAATGGCAGAAGGCCTTGTTGACAGATGACTTTCTGCCTCTATGGAGCCCATATAAATCCAGCCTCCTTTTAACCCCATGGCTACCAGCTCATTTCAGGGCAGTGAGTTCCACAGGTCAGCTACTCAGTATGTGAAACAGTATTTTGTTTTGTCTACCTTGGCTTTACTGCCAATCTGTTTCATAGGGTGCCCACAAGTTCCATTGCTATGAAAGCTTTCTCTCTCTGCTTTCTTTATACCATGCACAGTTCTGTAGTTCTGTCATACGACTTCTCGGTCGCATTTTTTCAGAAGCTTCAGATACCTTCGCCATGTTCTTCATAGAGCCAGTGCTCTAAATCCCATGATTATTTTGGTTGCTCTTTTCTGCACCCTTTTACACCTCTTCAACCTCCACTTTGAGAGGTGGTGATGAGAATTGTACCTAATATTCCAAATGTGGTCACGCCAGGGCTTGTGTGTGGGCATTGCTAAGGGCAGTTTTATTCTCAGTCCCTTTCCTGACGATCCCCAGCATGGAATTTGTCTTTAAAAAATCATCACAGCACACAGAGTCCGCACTTCCAGTCTCAAGGTCATTCTCTTAGCCTGGTTGTTGTGAGGATAAACTGGAGCCAGGCAGACCTCTACAGGTTGCCTGAGGAAGAGGGGCAGGAGAACACTGGGAAGACGCTGCTTCATGGGCTGTTAAATTAAAGCACTGGAAAAAGTGCAGAAAAGGGCAGCTAGAATGATCGAAGGGTTGGACCACTTTCCCTGTGAAGAGAAGTTAAAGCGCTTGGGGCTCTGTAGCTTGGAGAGACGACGACTGAGGGGTGACATGATCGAGGTTTATAAGGTTATGTGTGGGATAGAGCAGGTAGAGAAAGAAGTCCTTTTCTCCCTTTCTCACCATACGAGAACTCGTGGGCACTCAATGGAATTGCTGAGCAGTCGGGTTAGAACAGATAAAAGATAATTTACTTCAATAAAAAACTTTAAATATAAAAAAGAACAGATAAAAGGAAGTCCTTCTTCACCCAAAGAGGGATTAACACATGGAATTCACTGCCACAGGAGGTGGTGGTGGCTACAAGCATGGACAGCTTCAAGAGGGAATTGGATAAACCTATGGAGCAGAGGTCCATCAGTGGCTATTCGCCACAAGGTATAGATAGGAGCTCTCGGTCTGGGGCAAGTGATGCTCTGTCTTCTGGGTGCCTGGGGGGGGGGCACTGCTGGACCTCCTGATGGCGCCTGGTATTTTTGGCCACTGTGTGACACAGAGTGTTGGACTTGATGAGCCATTGGCCAGATCCAACATTTGGCTTCTCTTATGTTCTTATGTCCCTTTGCAGTGACTTTGGTTAACTTTCCTTGCAGCTTCTCTATCCTGAGTGGGACTCCGGCCGGAGAGAGCAGCAGAGCATTCCTCCAGGAAGCCCCGCCTTCCCCTACACCAGGGCTACTCCGGGCAGGCATCAGATGGTGGCAGCCTGTGAGCCTGAGGAAGACTTTGGAGGATTCCACCTTCAGTCAGAGGAATGATCCTGCAACGCCGCCAGTTACCAGGGCAGAAAAGCTCTTCCCAAAGTGCTAGCGGTCTGTGTGGGAGGGAACCTGTCGCAGACATCCCTGTTGGGCTGCCGTTGATCTGTGCATACAGAAGTAACCAAAGGCACCCGGCAGGAACGGGGGAACTGAGATGTGCGGGGAAGGCTCTGTCACCAAAGAAGCATGGGCCTGTGTAAACCCTCCTGTTTGCCGGCCACCCTGTGCACAGTTTTGCTAGGAAACCGGGTTGGGA
>NW_015177030.1:534653-538181 GCF_001447785.1 Gekko japonicus | reverse complement strand
CAGTAAGCCTTCCACTGTAGGCTGCAAAGGGGGTGGGGGGAGAAGCCAACACAATCGGAGATTTTCAGGAGTGTTTCCATAGTAATGCAGCACCCGTGGAAGGGGAGAGGAGGCCTGCTGGTACTTCCCTCCTCCCTCGGCATACAACGTAGGTATGTGCTTTGTAGTTATCAAACATTTATTTATTTAGAAAGAAAGCCTTGCAGGCAGCCTCCCCTGCTCTGGAATCTTTTATTGTTGTTTGTAACTCTTAAGTCCTGACATAACAGATGACAATTCCAGGGGTCTGAAGAGACTCCCCTTCCCACATGACCCCCAACTGAAAGGACCACTTCTTGGCTTGGCAGGAGGGAACCCTCTTCACCTAGACTCTGGCCCTTGTGGGAGAAGAGACCTCTTTTTATCTGGCTTTTCTCCCCCCCCCGCCCCCGGTAAGGCCCATCTTTGAAGGGTAACTGCAGAAATAACAGTAGGGTGGCCAGTTCCTTTCTCCGTTTGCCAGCAGCTTTCCTCTCTCACCTCACTTATGTAACCCCCAACTTCTTCCTTATCTACAAGACTGATAAAACACACAAGACTGACCAAATGCCTCCGAGTGGCTTGCGTGGTGCCATAGGTGATCAAAGGTGGTGGTGGCCCATGGTGGTAGTGGGTCTTTATCCTTCCACTGGTGGCCAAACCAGCAACCTGTTGAGTCGCATGCGATATCCCAAAACCTAGGGACACCCAAACTCTGTTGCGGTTTCAGATTGTATTTAACAGATTGCAGTATTTTAATAAGGGAAATCGTCATACAGAATAGTCACTGTGGACTTCCAAGATATTGTTCTGATGACCTTTTAAATTCTTAAATGCTGGTAACTTGCTGTACAGAAGATCTGAGACTTTAGCTGCCACCTCTGGGGTCCCATTTACTTGTAAGAAAGAGTAAGTCACCAATCTCACTAGGGCCCCACGGTCCCCTTCCCCTGAGGAAAGGGGTATCACCACCCACCTTATCCTGGAAACAGACTTTTCCCACTTCCCCTAGGAAGCTGCGCCCGTGGGGAGGTGACCATCGGATTCCGGGTTTCAAAGCTGCGTCAGAGAGTCCCTCCTGCCACCATGAATATGTTTATTTGTGGTAGGCTCAGTTTATGAGAGGTGGAGGGAGACATTAGCCAAATTCAGTTGCAGCTTTTCTCATTAATGGAAACTTTGCGGTGTGGGAAAAGCTTTAAAAGAGGATTGTGTTGTTTTCACATGAACCCATGTTGAAGTAATGTCAATGTGAAAGAAAATACATTATAAAAAGGTAGGGTATAGAAACAAAGTTTAAACTTGATTCACCGGGCTTTTAATTAAACTGTTTTGTGTTACTATTTTATTGTTTTTAGTATGGTGGGGAGAAGAGCCTCAGATCTCCACATCCTTTCCATTTGCTTTGGTAAGAATAAGAAGAAGTGCTCCACTGGACTAGAACCACAACACTGGCCTTCCTCTAGCCCAGCCGCCTAGAGGCCTCTGGGAAGCCCACAGCAGGGTGTGAAGGTAGCCCCTACCTCCTGCGGCTTGTCAGATAGGCAGAGGTATACTGCTTATGAACATGGAGGTTCAGTTTAGCCATCACGGATAATGGATGCTGGTAGATTCCACCCCTCAAATTTGAGTGCGCAAACAAGAAGAGCCCTGCTGGATCAGCCCAGTGATCGGTCTAGGCCAGCCTCCCGTCTCACACAGGGGCCAGCCAGTTCCTCTGGAGGTCCAACAACAGGGCACAGAGGCCGAGGCCTTCCCCTGATATTACCTCTGGGTTCTGGTGTTCAGAGGTTGATTGCCTCTGAACGTGGAGGTTCTCTTTATTCACCATGGCTGGTAGCCACCGATAGCCCTGTCCTCCATGAATCTGGCCAGTCCCCTCTTAAAGCTGTCTGTGCTTGTGGCTGTCACCGTATCCTCAGGCAGTGAATTTCAATTCCAGTGTAATCCCCTTTTAAAGCCACCTAACTACATCTTGTGGCAGTGAATTCCATACATTAAGTAAGTGTTGTGTGAAGAAGGACCTTTTGCTGCCTGTCCTGAAGCTATTGCCAGATTCCAGGCATTGTCGTCGTTATATTCTAGTGTTATGAAATAAGACAGCCAACGGTGGAGGAGGAAATCAAAACCTGGGGTGAAAAAAAAGGGGTGTGTGTGTTGTTCCTTTCCAAACCCTTCTAAAAAGTGGTTCCGCTCCCTAAGGGGCTGGGCTGGGCTGTGGTGGGCTGTCCTCCTTGGCTTTTTCTTGAAACCAAGAGAGGAAAACTGCCAAGCAGAAGAAAGGCCCCCCCCCCGCCCCGCTAGGCCTCTGTACACAGCAGCCACGTGAGAGCGATAATGGAGAGATCAAACCAGGAAGCTTTCATGCCCACTGAGCCGCTCAGCAAGGGCGAGGGAATGCCAGCAAGAGGGGCAGGCAGCACCGGCTGCTTCCTCAGCATGCCGACATGAGCCATGCGGGGAGGTGCACACTCGCCCTCTGATCCTGCGGCTGGCCCTGCTCCCCCCTGCTCCGAGTCCTTTCATGGCCTCCGCTCCCCAAAAGCCTTCACTTCCGTGGGGGGAGGGGGAATCCTGCACTGCCAGGACCCAGGAGAGACCGACTGACCAAGGGCTGGGAAACTGAGTGCGCTCCCAAGGCTCCCTCTCAGCTGCGGAGTCCTGTGTGCAAAAATTCTGCTTTGCAAGCTCCTGGCATTAAAGCTGTGAGCCAGCAATTGGGCTACTGCATGAATTAGTTTGTTTTGGAGCCCTCCCTTCCTGAGCCAAGACAAAAATGTGTGAGCCAGAGGCTAAGAAAACTGTGAGCTATCTCACGCTCTCTCAGAGGGAACACTGAGATTCAGCATCCGAGGGCCGCTGAGATTCATGGGCAGGGACCCCCACCCTCTCAGCCAACGATGAACGGAGCTACGGTTAGGGCGACCCAGGAGGACCCACCTATCTGGAGGACCCTCTCCGTGTGTGCCAACTGCAGTCATCAGGCAGCCCTCTCTCAGCAGGCGGGGCGGCCCATCTGGTGCGGATCCGAGCCGGGCCTTTCCCCACCCTGGCTCTGGTTCTGTGGAAGGGGCCCCCTCCTTGGAGATCCGCTGGAGGTGCTGCGAGGGCTCTGGATGGGCAGGCGCCTTTTAAGGGGAGGGGGGAGAGAGCTGGGGTTGGCTGTTATATTTTTATAGGGCCGCCATAAGTTGGAAGTCACCTGACGGCCCTTCACACACACACACACACACACACACACACGCTGCGGGGGTGGTGGTGATGGCTTCCACTCTTCTTTGTAAGCCGCCTGGACCCAAGAAGGGCAAGTTCTGACAGCATGGGCAGGCAGACAGCATGGCCGGGGGCGCCGCAGTTGCCCCGCAGAGCTTGAGCACCCCTTGGCGGTGGGAGGGAGGTGGGCCCCGCTGCATGCAGGGGCCCTCTGGCCCCCACCCCTTCGCTGCTCTCCGTCTTCCTGGGGCGGCACACCCTGGAGCCATCCAGCCAGCATTTATTTGCGCCGGCCCC
>NW_015177030.1:527020-533891 GCF_001447785.1 Gekko japonicus | reverse complement strand
GGTTGGGGGGGGCAGACCCTCTTCTCTGGTGCGGACCACCCCCCACCCGCCCACCCCCGCCGTGGGTCCGGTCGCTGCAGCAGACAGAAGAAGAGTCCTGCGCGGGGGGGGGGCGTCTCCTGGCAGAAGCTGCCTGGCTCTGGACGGGGGCACGAAGGGGCCCGGCCCTCGCCAGCGGGCTGATGGGCAGAGGGGTTGTAGGGCAAGCCAAGGCCGGGCACGGTGGGTCCCTCTGCTTGCCTCCCGGTCGGTCCCTGCGTGCTGCACCCTCCGTTGACCTGGAGACCCTCTCCAGGAGACCCTCTCCAGCGAGAATCCCGACGGCTGCCGGAGGGAGACAGCCCCAGAGAGTTCCTGGTGGAGGAAGCAGATCGCACCCGGCACACGGGCAGCAGAGATGAGCCACACCGGGCAGGGTTAAGGCACCGGGCACTGCCAGGGCCAGGGCTCTCTCTCCGGGGTCCCCAGGGCCCCCAGGGAGAGAGGCCCGTGAGGCAGACCTTCTGTGCTGAGGGGCAGGTTTGCCCAGTCGCCCGTGGTCCTGGACGTGGTCGGTGAAAGCCGGCACTCTGCACGGGGCCTGGGGGAAGACACCACCAAGGGTGACTCTGGGTTCTGGACAAGGTTCCCAGGCAGCCTTCAGAGGCTCTTTGTGGGAGACGCGAGGGTTAGTCCAGACTGGTTGCGATCAGAGTGTGCATCACAGCAGCCAGATGACCCGTGTCCAGAAACGGATGCAGCTGCCATCCTGGCTGAAACTGGCCAGAAGGGCCGAGTGCCACCCATGGGCACCCCGCCTCTGAGCGGCTTCTAGTCACCCCCCTCCCAAGCTGTGAGGGGCAGTGGGACCTCATTCGCCAGAGGGCAGTCCCCACCCTCCTGGCATAGATGGCCTGCCGGCAGATCCCCTGTCTCGTCTGGATTGAGTTTCAGTTTATTAGCTCTCCTCCAACCCTCTTGGGAATGTCTACGGCTTCCCCAGGCGTGGACGAAAGAGAGAGTGCAGAGTTGTGGGTCACTGGGAGACTGGTATCCCCTTGATATCTCACCCCAGTGGTCTCACCGAGGGATTTCCTGCAGGCGTGAAGTAGCGCAGGGGTGGGGGGACAAAAGCGAGCCCCCAGGAGGCCCTGGGCATGAATGCCACAGAGCGGAGCCAGAGTCCGGCAGCACCCGCTTCTTCTAGAACCTGCTCGACAGGCAAGAGCAGAGCCAGCGGAGCGTGGCGCCCCGTCCCAAGCAAGTAGCCCAGGCGGAGGCTCTGGCCGATGGAGTCAGGCGCTGCCAAGAGACTCGGCGGAGCCTCACTGTGCCGCCTCCCCCTAGGACAGGTGGGCAGCCACGGCGGCCCTTTCCACTGCGTACCTGGGCTGGAAGCCGTAGCGGAGTGGGGCTAGCTAGCCGGCACCCTCCAAGAGAAGGGGTGGAGCTCAGGCCCCCACCAGCACCCACTCGAGCGCCTGGCACCCAGAGTGTCAATTTGCCTCCCTCTGTTCCCGAAGGACTTGCTGGCATAAGAACAGCAGAGAAGCCAATGCTGGATCAGGCCAGTGGCCCCTCCAGTCCAACACTCTTCTGTGTCACACAGGGGCCAAAAACACCAGGCGCCATCAGGAGGTCCAGCAGTGGGGCCAGGACACTAGAAGCCCTCCCACTGTTGCCCCCCCCCCAAGCACCAAGAAGACAGAGCATCCCTTGCCCCAGACAGAGAGCTCCTATCTATACCTTGTGTCTCATAGCCACTGAGGGACCTCTGCTCCATATGTTTATCTAATTCCCCTTTGAAGCCGTCCATGCTTGTTAGCCGCCGCCGCCACCTCCTCCTGTGGCAGTGAATTCCGTGTGTTAATCACTCTTTGGGTGAAGAAGGACTTCCTTTTATCCATTATACCCCGACTGCTCAGCAATTTCATTGAGTGCTCACAAGGAGTTCTTGTATTGCGAGAAAGGGAGAAAAGGACCTCTTTCTCGACCTGCACGGCCCCTTGAGAAGCGACCTCTGAGCTACCAGCTGCAAGGAACGGGAGGGGTCACAGACGGGCAGTGGGCTGTGCCTCTCCAGCACCCCCCCTCCGCCTTCATACTGAGGCCATCCGTCCGTCTAGGAATCAATACCTCTGTGCCCAGGCAGGGTCTTCCGCCATCAGGCACGTGACGGGGCCTTTGTGTGTGTGGCCCCCTGAAAGACTCTGCCCTGGGGATGCTGTTGGCCGGCCTGTCTGGGGCTCCTGGGCTCTTGGTGCACAAAGAGTGGGCTGTGTGTGTGTGGGGGGGGGTTGTGTCGGGGTGGCAGGCCGCTGGGGAAGGGAAGAAACCGGCCGTGGAGAGTGGGGTTGGAGCCAGGTGGGAAAGAGGAGGGGGTAGCTCACAGGGATCCTGGGGGGCACAGGAGGCCTCGGGGAGGCCCCGTGTGCCAATCACTTCCTTCCATTCCTCCTCCTCTTCCTGTCCCCCGCCCCGCCCCCTCCGTCTCCAGGTCCCATCCCAATCTTCCCATGTCCGGACCTGAGCCCTCCCGGCCAAGAACTCTAACAGTGTCACGACGCAGAATCCCAAAGATGAACAAGGAAACCACAGGGGTATCTGGTGAGTAGGACCCCGGGTTTCCTGCCTGGGGGGTTTATTCTGCCCCCCCCATCACGAGGGCCGGCATACAGGGCGCATGGCTTGGTTCCTGTCCCCGATCGTCTTGTGGCTGTCCTGGAGGACAACAGAAGAAGACACCTTTGCCACGTCTAAACAATGTTTATTTTTTTTAGTTGCTTCATTTGTACCTCCCCCCCCCTTTCTCCCCAGTGGGAACCCAGCGCAGTTGACATCCTTCTATTCTCTTCCATTTTATCCTCACAACAACCCTGTGGCATAGGAGAGGCTGAGAGGGTGTGACTGCCCCAGAGTCACCCAGCGAGCTTCCAAGGCAGAAGCAGTAATTCGAACTCAGGCCTCCCAGATTCTAGTCTGATTTGGTAGTCCAGGGGTGGCCAAACTGTGGCTCGGGAACCACATGTGGCTCTTCCATGCATATTTTGTGGCTCCCGGCAGGGCCGCTGGGGAAGCGAAGGGGAGGCAGGCCTCCCTGACCGGTCTCCCCTTCCCCAGCCAGTCTTCCCCTCCCTGGGTAGGCTTGAGGCAGGGGGGAGCAGAGAAAGTGCGTTCACTAAGCCCCCCCCAAGCCTACAAATATCATTGGACAAATATTATCAATATAATAATAATGCTTTCGATGTATTGATCTATTTTTACCCCTTTTGTTTTATTTTGGCGGTCTCATAAGCAAATCTGCCTATTGTCCAATAAAAACATGTGTGTGATATTTGTTCATGTCTTGTGGCTTTCAAACACCTGACGTTTATTCCGCATGGCTCTTACGTTGAGCAGTTTTGGCCACCCCTGCTGTAGACCCCACGGCACACACCGAGCCCCCCGGGAGTCCTCGAGGCTCTGTCCCCAGCAGCTGGTCCCCACCTGATGCTGCCTACCCTGCTCCCTCCCCCAACACACCCCTTGGTCTAGCCAGGTCACTCTGCCTGGCAGCAGCTCTCCGGGTCTCCGGCCAAGGTCCGTCCCCTGGGCCCTTGGACTGGCACTGCCAGGGGTGGAACCGGGGGCCTTCTCGCATGCCAGGCGGGTGCAGCGACAGCCCCACCCCTCCGCCATTCCACTCTGCTGTCTGCAGAAGCCGCTGTGGGGAGGCGGCCTCCTGACCCGCTGTCCCCTCTGTGCAAGCAGGAGCCCTTTAGGGGTGATGTGGGGGCCGTGGGGCCAGCTCAGCAGCAGTGCCCAGGCCCCGGGGGTGCCGGCTGTGGTCCTCCACAGGTATCAGTTGGACACCAGCAGAAAGGCTCTGTGTGCAAAACGGCTTCTCCGGGCCACTGTGTTTGTTAACAGAACTCGGCCGGTGTGTGTGGGGCGCGGGGTGGGCAGCCTGCTGGATGTCCGTTTTGTTCGGTCCACTGCTCCTTGGGGTTCTGGCCCTCAGATGCACTCAACGGCCTTCTTATTGCAGCTTGTAGGTTCTCCGGTTGCCCTTGTGTGTGGCTTTGGGGGCCTCTCTGGCCAAGAACATAACTTGGCAGTTCCCAGGACAAAGCCCGTGAATCGGTGCCATTCCGCAGAGGACCCCGGAGGGCGCGATCCGAACCAGAACTTGGTGGGGGTCAAGATGCGGTCGGAGAGGCGGCCGCACTTCACAGTGAGGGTGGGGTTCACGTTAGGTGCCCTCCCACCTCCGCCCTTAAGCCATAGAAGGGCTCAGGGGTCTCCGTTCTGGCTCGTATCTGACAAAGGGGGCTTTGCGCCTTGAAAGTGCGCACCCCGAAAATCTTGCTGGCTTCCAAGGAGCTCCTGGACTCCAGTCGAGCAGACTGGCTGCCTTGAGCTCTGGAAGGGAAGGTGGGGGATGTGAATATTTTAAATAAATACTAATTTTTCGATGTGCCCCCATGCTTAAAAGCAAAATGCTTTCTGCATAGAATACCGCTGGTGTGGTACAGTGCTTGGCGTGCCAGAGGAGGCTTTGAGGGGCCCGGGTTCAGATCCCGACTCTGTCAGGGCAACTCGCTGGGTGACCTTGGCCTGGTCACACAGACTTTCCACCCGACCTACCTCACAGGGTTGTTGTGGTGATAAAACGGAGGAGAGGGAAAGGACGTGAGACACTCTGAGTCACGGCGGGGGAGAAAGACCGGATCTGAATGGAATAAAGGTTTTTATACGTATTCACAAGGGGGGAGGCTGGACTCGAGCCCCTCCCTGATCTGCTAGGTTTCTTCGTGGGGGGAGGCGCTCAGCATTGCCACATGGGGGAAGGGTGCCAGAGTTGGTCCCCCACCCCTGGCAGCAGTCTGAAGTGGGGGGTGCCACCCTCGCCCTCTCTGCATTTCCTCACTTTGGCATCCTGCATGGGGGGGGGGGGAGATGGGGAGAGGCTCAAAGGAGATGGAACTTGTGAGGAAACGCCCCCCCCACCCCACCCCCCGGAAGTCCTGCAGCTGCAGCTCCCCAGGGCTGCCCTGAAGATGGGGAGGGGGGGTGTTAACCCTTTTCTCTCTGCACTGTTTCCCACATCTCAGTTGCCCCCCCCCTTTGTCCCTGGGGGAAAGAGGCAGCCCCCCCCCTGACACTAATACCCGCCAGGAGATTTAGGCGGGGGAAGTGGCAGAGGGCAAAGGGGTGAAGGTTTGCCAAGCCTCTCTGGGGGAGGTCCAGCTTTGCCTGCAGGAGGTCCTGGGTTCAAGTCTTGGTGTGTGCAGTGGCGGTGAGTTGCTGGGAAAGGCCTCCGGGTGCCCAGTGTTTTGGAGAGCCGCTGCCAGGCAAAGGGCTGGGTGGAGCCTCTGCTTTGCAGGCAGAAAGTCACAGTTCCACTCTCCCCCGGCGTCTCCAGTGAGAAGGACCAGGCAGCGGGTGATGTGGAGGGTCACCCCCCCACCCCCGGAGCCCTTCCCAGAGAGCCTCCCGGGTGGGTGCCTGCCTCCCACTCCCTCTCACTCTCCGCCCTTCTCTTCTCCTCCCAGAGAACAGCCACCACCTGAAGGTTTTCCTGCCCAAGAAGCTGGTGGATTGTGTGCCCAAGTGCCCAGCTCTGCCCACGGAGCGGCTGCGATGGAACACCAACGAGGTGGGCCATGAGGGCTGGGGCTGTGGGGGGTGGGGGTGGAGCAGTCCTCCTCCTGGAGTCACGGCCCTGGATAGGCAGGTGGGGGGAGCTTGGAGACATGGGGGGGGGGAGACCACGTTGCGCTCTGCTGGTGGCCAGGGGTCGCCCACA
Organism: Gekko japonicus; assembly: GCF_001447785.1. Taxonomy (NCBI): domain Eukaryota; kingdom Metazoa; phylum Chordata; class Lepidosauria; order Squamata; family Gekkonidae; genus Gekko; species Gekko japonicus. Next base: position 528,124 of record NW_015177030.1, on the reverse strand, counting down.
AACCTGTTTTCCACTGTGGGTGCAGCCTTGAGCATGTGATGCAGTAGCGCAAATGCAGCCGTCTGCTTCTGAACGTGTGCAGAATGCTTGATGTATACATACGCACCACCAAGGAACGAACTGCCAAAATTCGATATCATTCACGACCGTACATGTTTATGTGTCACCGCAGAAATCGTGGAACAAGGGCCATCGTCCTGACAATGGCACCGTTGGCCGGCCACACAACATAAAATGTGCACGAATCAGTCAACGCCTCTTTTGGCTTTATTACGCCAACCGTGTTCTTGCCTTGGTTGTGCACGTGTATCTGTGTATCAGTGACCCACTAAAGAAGGCCCCTTGGGCCGAAACACGTCTGGTCCTGTTTCTTGTGACTGTAGATAGTGATTTGTTTTATTTAATGAGGACTACTTAGGCGAGTGACTTTCAGTCCAAAAACTAAATTCAAGGCCTATGTTTTTAACTTGTATTGGAAGTGCCTTGTACAATAAATGGATCTGTTCTGTTTAATTCATTTTTAACATGGTTCCTGCTCAGCCTTTGTGGCAAACATGCCCAGATCACCAAAGCCCTTTGCGGATTCAAAGTGCCACAACATTCATGCACAGAACTTGAAAATAAGAGCTGGATAAAATCTTTGTCTTTATTTTTACATCTTCTTGCCTCTGCTGTGACCTTTTTTGACCCGTTGCAGCTCTGCCAAACAATGTGGGCGTAGCACCCCCACCGCCCCCGATTCCTCTCCCAGGGGTTGCTCAGCTGCAGCTTTGGGTGGGGGGCTGCGTTGTTGATGCCCCTGCAGCTATAGAGACCCCCCCGAAGGGACTGCAGTTGTGGCTCCAACCCCCTGCCCCTGGGCAGCAACATCTGGCACCACTGGACAAGGGATGATGGGTGCTGTGCAGCTGTGCCCTGGGATGGTTTGCCTGGGTCTGACCAGGGGTCATTTCGTAGAAAAAGAGATGCAGGAGCTCATTAGCATAACTCATTTGCATAACTCATTTGCATATGCCACACCCCCTGACATCACCGGAAGTGTGTCAGAAGGCAACACCCACCGCTCAGGCTCCACTGGACTGTTTTGGATTGCTAGCTATTGGG
>NW_015177030.1:524463-526730 GCF_001447785.1 Gekko japonicus | reverse complement strand
CCCACCCGACAGGCCTCTTGTTTAGCAAGGCCCTGGCATCCCGGATGGGGTGGGACCGTCAGCTGGAACGGCTGGATTCTTTCCCACCTGACTGACCGTGCCTGCTGCTGGCCAGGGGTCGGACCGTCTGTCTCCCTGGCCCTTCCAACCTAGTCCTTGTGACTCTGGGATGCTGCTGTTGGCTCCCCACATTTCTCCGAGGGAGGACGGTGGGAGGAGTCGGGGCACTTTCCTGATTTTCCGGCCCTCTCTCTGTCCCTCCAGGAGATCGCCTCCTACCTGATCACCTTTGAGAAGCACGAAGAATGGCTCTCCTGCTCCCCCAAGACCAGGTAAGGAGGGATTCTGCCTCTCTCCCGCTTAGGGGACCCTCAACAGGGCAGACAACAGTGGCACGCTTTGCCCCACGCAAGGAGACATTTCAGAAAGGATTGGCTGCAAAGGCTGAATCTTTGTGGGGTGGAGATTTTCTCGGGAGGGGGGGGCTGATGCAAGGAAGAAACCCTCTTGCCTCTGTTTCGATTTTATTTATTTCATTTTGGGGGGAACATTGATTGGCTGACTTCTTTCCTTGTGGTGTGCAAGGCGACTTATAGGCAAAATACATAAATGAAATCCCCAAAAACCTAAATTAAAAAAACTCCACAACCCAGGACTACTAGTAACCTTAATAAAATTCAGTCCTAAATAGAACCATTTCCTGCCGCCTACTGAAGATGGGGGGGGGGGCAGATGTACTTCCCTGGGGCTGGGGCGTGAGGGTTCCCCATGCAGCGCCCATCGCAGAGGCATTTGTAGTGGCCGGAGAGCCACCTCCTCCCACGACTCTTTTCCCTTCACTTTCCTTGCTCCACGGCTGGCTGCCATTCCCACCTCCCCTGCGTACTACCCTGAAGGGCCTTTAAAAAAAAATCCAAGCAGCTGAAGTATTGCTATAGTGTTATCACATTACAACAGCCTATTTACTAGAATTACCAGCTTTCATTTTTAAAAAGTAAGTTCTCTAGCCCTTTTTGTTGCAGAGACATAAGGGGAAAGGAATATCTCCAAAACCGAAAGGATGAGAGACAAAATATAACAGCACCGGTGGCAGGTCTCCAGATAAGCCTCAACAAGAGGTTTCCAAATATCTAAAAATATGTACATGGGCAATTGTCATCTGTATGCCATACATACAATATCCAGTGTTGTAATACGAGTCTCTTAGCTAGACTAAGGGCACAGGGGGTCCATTTTCACTGACTATCAGTTGGCCTCCAGGAGACAGGCAAATAATTTAAAAGTACGTAAGCATCCCCCAAGATCAGTGAATATTCTGATGCAAAATTGATATGACTAATTCCTTCTTCCCCAAAAGACTGAATAACTAGACAGGCCTGAAGTATGTTTAAGAGACGCATCTTGTAAGTTACAACCAAGGGTCATTTCGTAGAAAAAGAGGTGCAGGAGCTCATTAGCATAACTCATTTGCATATGCCACACACCCTGACATCACCGGAAGTGTGTCAGAAGGCAACACCCACCGCTCAGGCTCCACGGGACTGTTTTGGATTGCTAGCTATTGGGGGGGGGACGTGCAGATCTGCCCTCGCAGAGGAGGGAGAGCTTGTGCCTGAATAAAACTTGGTCTTAAAGGCGCCACTGGACTGTTTTGGACCGGGGGACCGGGGGGGGGGCTGCAGCTTACCTGGCTGCTTCTTGCTCTGACTGAGGGCTGCTGGGAGCAGGGGGTGGGGCTTGCTGCATGTGCCCGCCCCCTGGGCTCTTTACTGCCGGAGCTCCGCTTCTGTGCGCTACTGCAGGAGATGACCCCTGATTAAAAGCAGCATGAAACAAGCAACTTTCGCTAAAGCATCGTCCGTTTGGGGCCCACCCTGCAGGGAGGCCTGGCGTCCCCAGCACAGTTCGGCCTCCTGTCGGAGTTGGCATCTGTTTGGTTCCGGAGTGCCCCAGGCCTCTTTGGGAGCCAGTTTTTGAAAGCATTCCAGACGCCGGCCCTGCTGGAAGATCCCTGCTGTGCCTGACCCTGCACCTCCTCTCTGGCAGGCCTCAGAATGGATCCATCATCCTGTACAACCGCAAGAAGGTGAAATATCGCAAGGACGGCTATTGCTGGAAGAAGCGCAAGGACGGGAAGACCACCCGCGAGGACCACATGAAGCTGAAAGTGAAAGGGGTCGAGGTGAGGGCTGGGAAGGGCCAGAACGGGGTGGGGTGGGGGGTGGGGGGGTGCCAGAAAGGCAAGGTCCGGGGGGAGAGAAGCCCTG
>NW_015177030.1:510257-524323 GCF_001447785.1 Gekko japonicus | reverse complement strand
AGAGGAAGTGGGGGGAGGGTCCGCCCCCTGGAGCAGCTCCAACCGTCCTCTGTCTCTCCCCCCCCCCCTGCCAGTGTCTCTACGGCTGCTACGTCCACTCGGCCATCGTCCCGACATTCCACCGGCGCTGCTACTGGCTGCTGCAGGTACCTGTCTGGAAATGGGAGGGGGGTGACCCCGTAGGTAAGTGGGGGTGGTTGAGCCCTGGTCCTCTGAGGCAGGCGTTTCCCCAAGGTGACTTCTGCCAAGAACAGCGGCGGCTGCTCTTTCCTGCCTTTCCCCGGGGGCAGAGTAGGAGGGCCCCCCCCCCCGGACTGTGGGGCAGAAAGGGCTTCCGACAAATGCAGTTGGGTAAGGCTGGGCTGTGCTTTTCTTGCCAGGCCCCGAGGGTCCCGGTCCACCCCCCACCCCCCGCACTGTCCCTTACAAGGACTGAACTCCAACCTGTCAGTGAGGCCGGAGCCCAAACGGACCGGCGGAACTGATGGGAACGGGCGCTTTGGTGACAGGGAAAGCGCTGAAATGCTCCTCCGTTGGAGTGATCCCCATGGCTGGAACACCTTCCCTACAAAGAGAGGCTGAAGGCGGGGGTGGGTGGGTGGCTTTTGGGGTCAGTAAAAAGCTCCCGGCGGTGGGGGCAAGATGGGCATTTATAAAATGGTGCACAGCACAGAGACGATGGCCGGAGAGGAAGCGTTTCTCCCACTCACATCACACGAGAACGTCGGTTGCCCAATGAAACCCATCCACAGGAGGTCCAGTCCACGTTGCAGAGCAATAGGGGTCCACGAAGGGACCAGTGCTCCCTCTCAGCTGAGTGAGTGTGAGCGAGCTCCCAGGTTTTTTAGCCTCCAGCTCACACATTTCTGTCTCAGCTCAGGAAAGAGGGCTCCAGAAGACCAAACTAATTTACGCAAGAGCCCAGTCGCTGGCTCACAACCTCAATGCCAGGAGCTCACAGAATAGGATTTCTGCCAGCAGGACTCCACAGCTGAGAGGGAGCCTTGGAAACGACTCAGCTCAGTGGGGAATGGCTGGCGGAGGGGGCTTGGGGAGCCTCGAGGGCCCAGGGGGGACGGCGGGGAAGAGGGCCTGCGGGGGTCCAGCCGCCCTGTTCCGCCCCCCTGAGCCGCCGTCATTTGTTTCTCTTGTTGTTCCTTTATGGATGGATCATGACAGAGTCCGACAGTAGGAAAGGAACCAGTAGCCACCCCCATTTCTCCATTTATTTCGGGCAGCTGCCTGCCTGCCTGCCTACCTGCCTGCCTTTTTTAAAACCGAGCCGCCCTCCACAGCAGATGACTCAGCAACAGATAAAAGCCCTGGGAAGACAGGAAGGAGGACCGGCCACGGGAGCCCGTAAAAATAGCAGAGGCAGGATTGGAACCGCAGCCCCAGGATCGCAGCCACGGTCCGGGTCACGAGGGGGCAGGGGTGGGCTTGCCAGGCACCTGCGAGGAGGCGGCATCTGCCAGGCATGTCTCGCAAGGCGTCTGGGCGGGCGCGGGGGGGGGGGGGGTGAGCAGCTGGTCTGTGCGGGAGAGGGCTGCCCGGTAGGTACCCTGGCCAGTGGGAAATTGTCTCAGTGGAGCCTCCAGGGTCCGAGGCAGTGTACTTCCCGTTCGCAGTTGCGGAGGGGGAGGGGAGGGGGGGCCTTTTTGCCCAGCTCAGGAACGGGTTTTACTGATTCATGCACAGAAAACATTTATTAGCCACCTTTCTGCTTCAAAGGAACTCAAGGTGGCTTACAATGTAAATAATAATATAATACAAAAAACCCACACAAGTTAAAATCTGTAATTTAAAACTGCCGAGAGGCAAGAAGACTATACTGGGGTGCAGTCCTGAATAAGACCCCTCTTCAGCTGCCTTCTAAAGATCGGAAGTGAAAGAGTCGGGCGCACCTCCCTGGGGCGGTTGTGTCGTCATTGTGGGGCTGCCCCCGAAAAGGCCCTTTCTTGCGTGCCCAGCAGTGCTCCCTCTCAGCTGTGGAGTCTGGTGAGCAACAATTCTACTTTGTGAGCTACTGGCATTAAAGCTGTGAGCCAGCGATTTGGCTCCTGCATCAGCTAGTTTGCTCTGGAGCCCTCCTTCCTGAGCTGAGACAAAAATCTGTGAGCTGGAGGCTAAAAAACTGTGAGCTAGCTCACACTAACTCAGCTTAGAGGGAACACTGGTGACCACCAAAGGAGCCTCTGGGGTTGTTGGGGACGGTCTGGAGGGCCCCTCCCTCCCTGCGACCTGCATTCCTGGGCAGGAGATGCTCCTTCCGATGACCCCAGTCTCAAACCATGTAGGGCTTTAAAGGACAAAGCCAAGAACTGGGCTGGTGAGTGGGGGAGCCAGCGCCCTTGCTGTAGGATCAGGATTAGGGTCACATTCTGCTCTGGCCTCAGCCGTTGCAAGAGGCCCGTCCTGTGGTTGGCCACAGTGGGAGACCCGGTGCCGGCCAGGGTGCCCTGGGTCTCCCTCCTGGGCGCAAGGAACCACTGCTGGGGCTGGAGCAACTGGGATCGCTGGCAGTGATCCCTCTAAGCTGTGGAGTCCTGTGAGCAAAAATCCTACTTTGTGAGCTCCTGGCATTAAAGTTGTGAGCAGGCGATTTGGCTGCTGCATCAATTAGTCTGCTCTGGAGCCCTCCTTCCTGAGCGAAGACAAAAAGGTGTGAGCCGGAGGCTAAAAAAACTGTGAGCTAGCTCACCCCAACTCAGCTTAGAGGGAACCCTGAAGATTCTCTGGCAGAGGGTTGGTGGGAATAAGGGCAGCCCAGTGGGTGTGTTTGCCTTCCCGGAGGCCGTGAGCCCCCGCCCCTCTGCTGTGGAAGCCCGCTCGGTCCTGGCGGTTTCTGCTTCCCCCTTCCCCAGCTGGTCTTCTCCCCCCCCCGCAGAACCCGGACATTGTGCTGGTGCACTACCTGAACGTCCCGGCCATCGAGGACTGCGGGAAGATCTGCGGCCCTGTCCTCTGCTCCATCAACAGCGACCGCAAGGAGTGGCTGAAGTGGTCGAAAGAAGAGCTGGTCGGGCAGCTGGGGGTGGGGGTGGTCACTGCAGGGACAGGCTGGGGAGGGAGAGAGGCTGCTGGCCAGCAAGGTGCAGCCTGGGGGGAGCTGTCGTTATTTATTAATGGAGACGTATAGAACTCATTGCCACTGGATATTAGCAAAACGGAGGACCTTGTTATCCAGATTCTGGGGATACGTTTGTGGTGGATAAGTCTGTGGGTTGCTGGTGGCTCTGGAAGCCCACTAGAACACCCACATTCAAAAGCAGGCCACCTCTGACGGGCCAGTAAGAGTGACGTGGAGACTGCCGCTCTCTATTGTTCTTCAGGGCGTGCTGAAGCTGATGGTACTGGCAAGCAAAGGACCCTGGGAATTGTAGTTCTCCAGGGCTCCTGGGAATTGGGAATTGTAGTTCTCGAGGGCTCCTGGGAATTTCTTGAGACAGTCCCCCCCCCCCCGGCGCGCGTGACTTGCCCAGGACCCAACGGCGCTTTGGGGGAATACCACACAGGTTTTCCTTGACTTCCCTGTGATCTTTTCTGAACCTGCTTTGCTTCACTGCTTTGAGGAAGACCACAGCAAGGCTGGGCTGGCTGCCGCGTGGGCGGGAACATCTGGGTTTCCTAGCTCCCCGTTTTCCCTGCTGGAGGAGGCCCCAGGGCAGCCACCCCCCACCCCCCCACCCCACTAAGGAGCTGTTTCAGGATTGTCGGTTTTAAATTGCCAATTGGCAAATCGATATAATCAGGGGTCATTTCCTGCGGGAGTGCACAGGAGCGGAGCTCCAGCAGTAAGGAGCCCAGGGGGTGGGCACATGCAGCAAGCCCCGCCCCTGCTCCCAGCAGCCCTCAGTCGGGCCACAAGGAGCAAGAAGCAGCCAGGTACGTTGCAGAGCCCCCCCCCTTCAGGTACAAGCTCTCCCTCCTCTTTGAGGACAGATCTGCATGTTCCCCCCCCCCAATAGCTAGCAATCCAAAACAGTCCAGTGGAGCCTGAGCGGTGGGTGTTGCCATCTGACACACTTCCGGTGATGTCAGGGGGCGTGGCATATGCAAATGAGTTATGCTAATGAGCTCCTGCACCTCTTTTTCTACAAAATGACCCCTGGATATAACGGTATGTCAGGACATATCCACTTTCTAAAACCCTGAAAAGACAGCATGGGTGGGGTGGGGGTTTGACTGGCTGCCAAGGGGACTGGGGCTGCCCCCCAGAAGCCCCCTTGCCAGATGGGGACAGGCTGCCGGCCTCCAGGTGGGGCTGGGGCGCTCCCAGAATCGCACCTGAGCTCCAGACCCCAGAGATCGGTCCCCCTGGAGAAAAGGGCTCGTTTGGAGGGTGGGCTTTCGGGCCGTGTGCCCTGCGGAGGCTCCTCCCCTCCCCAGACTCGCCCCCCCTCCCAATCTCCAGGTATTTCCCAACCTGGAGTTGGCAACCTGAGGGCCCGTGCAAAAGAGTGGGCGTGTGCGTGGGGGAGAAGTGCAGCCGCGGAGCTCACGCGCACCCTCCGGCCGCGGCCGCTCTCTCTCCCCCCCACAGTCCACGGCATCAAGTGGACCTGCAGCAACGGGAATGGCACGGCGGAGTTCTCCATTGAGCAGCTGGTCCAGCAGATCCTGGAGAGCCACCAGGCCAAGCCCCCGCCCCGGACACACGCCTGCCTCTGCAGCAGCGGCCTTGGTGAGTGAAACCCCCACCCCTCCCGGATCCCCCCCCCCGTTCCCACTCCCTGCTCTCTGAGCCCGCCTCCTCCGCTGGCAGTCTTCAGATAGATTCATGACAGCTAAATGGAACCTCCATGTTCAGAGGCAGGATATCTCTGAATACACTTTGCTAGGTGGCCACAAGAGGGGAAGTGTTTGGCCTCGTTGCCTTGGTGAGAGGCCTTCCCAGGGCATCTGCTTGGGTTCTGTGCTGGACTGCATGGGCCACTGGTCTGATCTGCTACACTGCCTTGTACGTTCTTGTTGTGGTGGGGCGATTCTGCTATCCGACTGTAACACAGAGCACCATTAGGCAAAAGTAGTTTCATAAATACTGAACCAATGTCTTCCTCTAGGGAATGTTCCAGAAACCTGAACACTCTTGGGTTTCGTTTCCTGATCAGTCACAAAGCTGGGGGGGGGGCATTCATCCCTGAGCCAGGGATCGTTCGCATGTTCTGTATCTGCAGCTCGCAGAGAGAGACGTCGGCAATGGCCACGTGGCGACTGCCCGCTCACCACTCTGCCCCACGCCAGCACACACATCTAACGACCCTTAAACAGAGAACGAACATTACATAATATATAATTTTATACTATAATATGTATAATATTATGTATATATAATATTATATATAATAATATATAATATTATATAATATAACCAGTATTAAGAATATAACAATGGCCTTTTCGATGGCCAGCATGCCCCTGAGCATGTGGGACTGTTGAACCGTAGCCGTCTCTGGAGTGAGGGGAGGGACTTCTCTTTCTGTGCAGGGTGCCAGGGTGCCCAGCCAGCTGGCCCTTAAGAGGGGGGTGTAGACCCCCCCCTACTGGGGCCAGCCTGCTCTTTTTCCGGGTGGGGGGCCTGTCCTGGCGGTGCTTCCACTCGGTCTCTGGCTGCCCTGGCAGTGCTTCTGCTCTGTCTCCCCTGGAGGCAGCTTGCTCTCTTTTCAGCAGCCACCCCCATGCTGGGATGGGCGAGTGGAAGCGGTAGAGAAGGGTGGGAAGCCGGTGGAGAGGGGGTTGGCCTTTTCCTCCCCCCCCCCCGCACAAAGGCCACAGCTCAGGGCGGCTGGCAGCTTAGCCATCTGCTGGTCCTTCTGGCAGCACCCATCTCATGGGGGAAACCACCTGCCAGCCACAAAGCCCTACTGGGTGACGGACTCCCTCGCAGTTCTAGAAGGTGGGGCTGTTGGGGAAGCTGTACTCGGAAGTCACAGGGAGCGCATCGGAGACCCAAAGGTGGCTCCTGAGCCACTGTGGCACAAAAATAGGCGGGTCTCTCTTTATTCATAGGTAAATGTCCTTGGCTAATCTTTTAAAAACAACAATTGGTTTGGTTTTACACAAATAACAATGACTCCGGAAGACACCCACACACCATTATTGATTGATCTGCAAGGTGCATAACCCACTTCTCATAAAATGTCAAACTTCGCCTCCCAAAACCTCATAAAAACGAAAGTATTAAAGACATAATAATAATAATAATAATAATACACCAAACAGAAAACTCAGGAAAGGGGCCCAGCCCTAAATCTTCCGGGCTCTCTGTGTTTCCGGGCTGTCAGGGGAGTGGCTGCCCTCCAGTGGTGAACTGCGGTATTTCTGAGGCTTTCCTGCACGCTCCGTTCTCTGGTTTCTTCTTGGCCTTCTAGGGAGGCCCCTGGACTGGGGCTGGGCTGCTACTCCTGGCTTGTGGAACAGCCGGATTCGAGTCCTGGAGTACCTTAGAGGCCAAGGAGAAGGGGAGAAGGAGATTGGATTTATACCCCGCCCTTCACTCGGCTTACAAACTCCTTTCCCTTCCCCTCCCCACAACAGACACCCGGTGAGGTGGGCGGGGCTGAGAGAGCTCTGACAGAAACGGGTCTTTTTCAAGAACAGCTCTTATCAGAACTACAGCTTGTCCAAGGCCATCCAGCCAGGTGCAAGTGCAGGAGTGGGGAATCCAACCCGCTTCTCCCAGATTAGAGTCTGCGCACTTAACCTCTCCACCAAACTGGTTTTCGAGGTAGGAACTGTCAAGAGTCAAAGCTCAGACGTACCCTGAAAATCTTCAGGTGGGGGAGCCGTGTGGGTCTGAAGCAGCTGAACAACGTCTGAGTCCAGCGGGGGCACCTTGGAGACCAGCAAGGTTTTATTGACAGTGTAAACTTTTGTGTGTCTGCACTTTGTTGGGACTCAGACTTTGTTCTCCCGAAAACCTGGTTGGTCTCTAAGCTGCTCCTGGATTCGAATCTGGCTATTCTACTAAAAACATAAGAGATGCCAATGTTGGATCAGGCCAGTGGCCCATCCAGTCCAACACTCTGTATAACACAGTGGCCAGAAATACCAGGGGCCATCAGGAGGTCCAGCAGTGGGGCCAGGACATTAGAAGCCCTCCCACTGCTGCCCCCCCCCAAGCACCAAGATGACAGAGCATCACTTGCCCCAGAGTCCCTATCTATACCTTGTGGCTAAGAGCCACTGATGGACCTCTGCTCCATATGCTTATCTAATTCCCTCTTGAAGCCGTCCATGCTTGTAGCCACCGCCACCTCCTGGGGCAGTGAATTCCAAGTGTTCATCACTCTTTGGGTGAAGAAGTACTTCCTTTTATCCGTTCTAACCCGACCGCTCAGCAATTTCATGGAGTGCCCACCACGAGTTCTTGTATGGTGAGAAAGGGAGAAAAGTACCTCTTTCTCTACCTGCTCTTTCCCATGCATAATGTTATAAACCTCAATCATGTCACCCCTCAGTGATCGTTTCTCCAAGCTAAAGAGCCCCAAGCGCCTTAACCTTTCCTCATAGGGAAAGTGTTCCAAACCTTTGATCATTTGAGTTGCCCTTTTCTGCACTTTTTCCAAAGCTATAATATCCTTTTTAAGGTGTGGTGACCAGAACTGCACACAATATTCCAAATGAGGTCGCACCATTGATTTATATAAGGGCATTATGATATTGGTTGATCTGTTTTCAATACCCTTCCTAATAATCCCAAGCATAGCATTGGCCTTCTTTATTGCAGTCACACACTGTCTCGACATTTTCAGTGAGTTATCTACTAGGACTCCAAGATCTCTCTCTTGATCAGTCTCTGACAGTTCAGACCCCATCAACATGTATTTATATTTAGGATTTTTGGCTCCAATGTGCATCACCTTGCACTTGGCCACATTGAACCCCACTTGCCATGTTGACGCCCACTTGCCCATCTTTGACAGATCCCTTTGGAGTGCCTCACAATCCTCACTGGTTTTCACCAGTGGAGGTTTTACACTGGAGACAAAGACGGTTGTCCTCGGAAGCGGCTTACTGGAGACAGACCGGGGTGGGGTCCTTCTTGCAGAAGCTTCCGTTGGCCTTGAGCTCCTCCGTGGATTCCCATTAATGTTCAGAACATCAGAAGAGCCCTGCTGGATCCGACCAGGGAGGGTCCCTCCAGTCCATAAGAACATAAGAACATAAGAGATGCCAATGTTGGATCAGGCCAAAGGCCCATCCAGTCCAACACTCTGTATCACACAGTGGCCAGAAATACCAGTGCCATCAGGAGGTCCACCAGTGGGGCCAGCATCTCTCCTCCTCACCCGGTGGCCAGCCGGCTCCTCTGGAGGGCCAACAGCAGGGCAGAGAGGCCAAGGCCTTCCCTGAGGTTGCTGAGCTTGTTAATTTTGTTCTCCAAATGCGCAAAAGAGAAATATTGTAACTGATGGACGGCTTCAAAAGGGAATTAGATAAGCATATGGAGCAGAGGTCCATCAGTGGCTATTAGCCACAAGGCATAGATAGGGGCTCTTGGGCAAGTGATGCTCTGTCATCTTGGTGCTTGGGGGGGTCAACAGTGGGAGGGCTCCTAGTGTCCTGGCCCCACTGGTGGGCCTCCTGATGGCCCCCGGTATTTCTGGCCACTGTGTGACACAGAGTGTTGGACTGGAGGGGCCTTTGGCCTGATCCAACATTGGCATCTCTTATGTTCTTATGTAAATATTGAGAATGTGTCCAAAGGCAGCAGCGTTACCACTGCTGAGTAAATGCAGTTGTTATTTGCCGTGGGCGGGGGGAGGCCTGCCTGCCTGCCTGCTCCCAGGGGGTGTCCTGTGCCTCCCACCAGCATTGAGGCTGGGGGGGGGGCGTTGTGCGTTGAGTGTCACAATCAATGCCCCCTCTAAGCCCTGGAGTCTTGTGAGCAAAAATCCTACTTGGTGAGCTGCTGGCATTCAAGTTGTGAGCGAGCGATTGGGCTGCTCTGCGTAAATCAGTTTGCTCCGGAGCCCCATCCTTCCTGAGCTAAGGTGAGAATGAGTGAGCCGGAGGCTAAAAGACTGTGAGCCAGCTCGCACTAACTCAGCTTAGAGGGAACACCGGTCACAATAGGATTTGGGGGACCAGAATTCAAATCCCCAGTCAGCCACAGAAAAAGCCTGCTAAGTGCCATTGGTCCACTCATCCTACCCTGCCTCACAGGGTTGTTGTGAGGATAAAATTGACTTTGTTTGTATTTACGCTATTTACACCCTGCCTTTCGCCAATGCTGGATCAGGCCAGAGGCCCATCCAGTCCAACACTCGGTCACACAGTAGCCAAAAACACCAGGTGCCACCAGGAGGTCCAGCAGTGGGGCCAGGACACCAGAAGCCCTCCCACTGTTGACCCCCCCCCCCCCAACACCCCAATAAAAAGCATAACCTGCCCCAGACTGAGAGTTCCTATCTATACTTTATGGCTCATAGCCACCGATGGACCTCTGCTCAAGATGTTTATCTAATTCCCTCTTGAAGCCGTCGGTGCTTGTAGCTGCCGCCACCTCCTGTGGCAGTGAATCCCATGTGTGAATCACTCTTTGGGTGAAGAAGGACTTCCTTTTATCCGTTCTAATGGAACTGCTCAGCAATTTCATGGAGTGCCCACGAGTTCTTTGTGTTGTGAGAAAGGGAGAAAAATACCTTTTCCCTACCTGCTCTATCCCATGCATAACCTTATAAGCCTTGATCATGTCACCCCTCAGCCGTCGTTTCTCTAAGTTAAAGAGCCCTAAGCACCTTAACCTTTCCTCATAGGGAAAGTGTTCCAACCCTTTGATCATTCCAGTTTCCCTTTTCTGCACTTTCTCCAATGCTATAATATCCTTTTTAAGGTGTGGTGACCAGTATTCCCCTGTTCCCTGCGTTTCCTCGCCTTTCCTCCCCACCGTGTTCTCTGTTCATGCCTTTCTCTCTCTCCCCTCCCCGTCCCCGCCCCCCGTCAGGGAGTCCTGGCCACGTCCCGCACAAATGCAGCAGCACCAAGCACCGCATCATCTCCCCGAAGGTGGAGGTCCGCCCTTCTCCCTACCCGGCCCTGACGGAGGTCCAGAACATTTCGGGCGGCGCGGAGGCGAAAGCCGAGCCCGAACCGGCCAAGTCGTCCGGATCGGACAAAGACTCGAAGCTGGCCAAGGCCCTTCCGCCCAGCCTGGCCGACGCCCGTCCCGACTCCTCCACGCAGCCCTCGCCCGGCCTGGCGCAACCCGAGGGCTGCCCCAAACAGGAGCCGCCGGCCGTCACGCTCTCCGTCAGCCTCCCGGGGAGCACCATTTTGGTCATGACTGGCCTGGGGGGCGCGGAAAAGCCTCTGGCGTTCACCCCTAGCCAGCGCCTGGTCCCTGGAGATGGGGGCGGGACACCGGCCGCCCCTCTGGGCTTAGCCCTCCTGCCTGGACCGGGCCTGGTCCTCTCGCAGAACCTGGAGGCCACCATGGAGACGAACGAAGAGGGCACCGAGACCTTTGACCCGGACTGCTTCCTGAACAGCCCCAAACAGGGGCAGACCTATGGGGGCGGGGCGGGCCTCCAAGCCAAACCGGAGCCCCCGGAGGCTTCCGCCCCGCCCGTTTACTCTCTCTTTGTGTCCACGAACCGCTTCTTCATCCAAGACGACGGAGCCGGACAAGTGCCAATGCCGCCTTCGCCCCCCGCCGCCGAGGGGACGGAGGCGAAGAACCGTCCCGAGACCCCCATGGAGACTGCGGGAGAAGGGGGCTCGCAGGCGGAGCAGGCGCTGGGCCAGAGCGGGGGCCCGGCTGAGGAGGCGGCGACGATGGCCGCGTCAGAACTCCAAGAAGAGCTGTACTCCATCATCCAGACGGCGGCCGCTGCGGCGGCAGGCAGCTCCTTCGGCCTCTCCTTCGACAGCCACTTCCCAGACCTCATGAGCGAGCTGATGACCGACGAGCCGGGGCCTGGCAGCATGCCCGGCCCCAAGGAAGGCAGTGCCGGCCCCAGCAGCCCTGCCTTGGTCCTGCCCGAGACCCTTGCCCCGCCTGGCTATGGGGCAGAAGGAGCCCCCCGGGGCTGCCCCCAGCCGCTGGTGCCCATCACCGACTTCTCGCCTGAGTGGTCCTACCCAGAGGTGGGTGCGAGGGCAGGGAGGTCGCTGGGCCCACATGGCAGGACGGTGGGGCTGGTGGGCCTTCTGGAAGGGGAAGGGGCCTTGTGGCTTAGCTCAAGGGAGGGGGGGCAGTCAGGGTGCTGGTGGGGGTGGGGTGGGGGGGATTAATGAGCCCCTGGCTGGGTTTTGCCGAAAAGGGACTGGGCCGTCCTTCTCCCGTGACCTTTTCTCCTCTCTCCTCTCGCGGTTGTCTTTCCTGTGGGAGCAGGGCGGGGTCAAGGTGCTCATCACAGGCCCCTGGACAGATGAGGCGGAGCCCTACTCCTGCCTCTTCGACCAGATCTCGGTCCCCGCGTCCCTCATCCAGTCGGGGGTGCTGAGGTGCTACTGCCCAGGTATGGGGCCCCGGGTGGGGAGGGCCCGCCCTCTCGTTGTGTGGGGGGTGGGGGCATGCTGCCTGCCTCCCCGCAGGTGCGGGCGCAACGGCTGGCTTTGCTCAGGGGACTCTCTCCCCGCTTTCCTCCTCGCACAGCCCACGAGGCAGGCGTGGTGCCCCTGCAAGTGGCTCATGATTCCCGCCTGGTCTCCATGTCGGTTCTCTTCGAGTACCGGGCCCGGAACTTCATGGCGCTGCCCAGCACCCAGCTGGACTGGCTCTCCTTGGACGGTGAGTGGGCCCTCCGTTGACGCGGTGGGGCGCTTGGCTTTACCCAGGGCACTGGGAGCGGAGCAAGGTCAGAGGGAGGGAGGGAGGGAGTGCTCTCAGAGGGGGGCAGGAGGGTTCCCCGAGTGGGTGAGGAGAGGTGCCTGGATCCCAAGCCAGCCGGCCTGCCTGCCTGCCGACTGAGCCCCTCCGCACCCGTCTCTGCACGTCCCTCGTGCCTGCACCCCTCCCCTCCGGGGGAGTTCAAGAGTCCCCCCCGTTCCCTGAATGCTCACGCCCTTTGCGTCGCCGGACAGGCACGCATCGGAGCCAAAGCCGAGCTGCCCAAGGTCCGTTCTTGGCGGGGGGGGGGTGCTCAAGCCCTCGGGATTGTTTGTGGCTGAGTGCCGGGAAATCTGGCGGTGGCGGCCGCAGCAGCAGCAGCTGAGTGTCCAGGTCTCGGCCCAGGGCCAGTCCCAGGGTGTCACCTTACGGGGAGGGGGATGTTGCTGGCACGCTGGAAACTGGAGGGCTGGAAGGAAGGAGAGGGTCACGACTTTCCATGACGGGGGCACAGCGGGCCAGGAATAACACCCCGGAGGCCTGGCTCCCCTCCAAGGGAAGCCGAGAGAGTCCTTGACCCCTGTCCCTCCCCCACCCTCCTCCTCCTGAAGAACCCCGGTGTCCTGGCTCCAAGAATGGGCCTGGGCCCCCTTTTCCGTTGCCCCGGTTTGGCTCTGCCCGTCCCTGCCTGCACGCCCGCTCCTCTTCAAGGGATCCGTGGCGTGTCAGGCAGTGTCCTGGCTCTGTCCTCGTGGGCCTCTGTGAGCTTTTGAAGCCGCCTCCCCCACGGAGTGGGACCCCCAGTCCCTCCGGCCACGGCTCGCCTCCTCTGCTTGGGTTTCTAAACTGAAAAGTGCCCTCAGGCCTGTCCTCCTCTCAGTCGGGGCTTGAACCCAGGGCCTGGCTAGGGTTGCCAACTCCAGGTTGGGGGATCCCTGGAGACTCGGAGGTGGCGCTTGGGAAAGAGCAGGATCCCAGCGGGGCGTAAGGCCACAGAATCCACCCTCAAACACAGTCTTGTTTTAATTGTATTTATTTTTGGATTTCTATCCCGCCCTCCCCAAAGGCTCAGCCGTTTTCTCCACGGGAAAGGCTCTCAGTTGTCTGGAGAGTCCAGTTGTCACTGCAGGAGGTCTCCAGGGCCCACCTGGAAACTGGCAACCCTAGGCCTGGCACAGGCAGTCCCTGCACACCCAGTCCCCCCTTTCACACAGGGCGAGTGGGTGAGATGGCCGCTCTCTGTCCATGCCGGTTTCCTTGCTGGGGAGCATGGGGGAGCCCCCCCGCCGTCCGTCCGTCCTCTGCGCCTGCTGGTCCTCTGTTCCAGAAGCCCCCCCCCCAATATGAGCAGCCCCCCCACCCAGTCATCGCTTGAATCAGCGCCCACCACGGCTCCCAGATAGGTGCACACATCATCCCAGGAGTTGTCCTTATGCCTCAGCCAATCCCCCCCCCTCCCCCCCGCGGTGCGTTTTCAGCCCAGCCTGCAAAGGGGCTTGTGGGGGTCGGAGAGGGCCCGGGGTGGGGTGGGGTCTGTCACAGTTTCCGTGTTGCCTGTGGCTGCAAGGTGGGCGAGCAGAGGGGCCCATCCAGGTTCGAGCAGGCGGTTCCCCCAGCTGCCACAAGGAAGCGGGTATTGTGCTGGAAGGGTGGGGTGGCGCTGCAGCCGCCCCCCCCCCCGCAAGGATCACGAACTCAGGGCTCCTATGGCAGCCGGCCGCATCACACACACACACACCTGTTTAATCAAGGAGCAAAGAGGCACCTGGATTTCTAGACTGGGGCCTCGCACAGAGAGCCGGCATGTGTTGCAGTGCTCAGAGTGTTGGCGCAGGATCTGGGAGAGCCGGGTTCGGATCCCCGCTCTGCCTTGGAAGCTTGCTGGGTGACCTCGGGCCAGTCACTCTCTCTCAGCCTAGCCTACCTTGCAGGGATGTTGTGGAGATAAAACGGAGGAGAACGGGCGTTTGAGCCGGCAGGCATCTTTTAAGAGGAGTGGGGAGGGAGAGGTTTGGGGTTGTTTTATTTTTGGTTTTTAACCATTACTGTAAACTGCTTCCAAGGACAAGGAAAGGTGTGATCAAAATGATTAGGTAAATTGTTAAAAACGGTGCAAGCCGCTTTGGGTCCCCTTGGGGGGGGAGGGAGGAAGGGTATAAAGGGGGCCACAGTGGCTGAATGACACACATGGGTGAGGACACCTGCCAGGCCTTGGGGGTGAGAAGCAGCCGCATTGGGGAAGGGGGGGTGCGGTGTGAAATAGGGGGGGCGGGGGGGATCGCGATCCCTG
>NW_015177030.1:500195-509599 GCF_001447785.1 Gekko japonicus | reverse complement strand
GGGTTGCCGGCTGCAGGCGGGGGGACTCCTGGAGTTTTGGGGGAGGACAAGGAAATGGGGGGTGGGTGTGTGTGCAATGCCTTTCCGAAGCACCCCTTGTCTCCAGGGCTGCTGGTCTCTGGAGTTTGGAGAAGAGGGGATCCCCAGGTCCTACCTGGAGGTTGGCATCCTTAGGAGCAATGTTGCCTCTAAGCTGTGGAGTCTTGTGAGCAAAAATTCTACTTTGTGAGCTACTGGCATTAAAGTTGTGAGCAGGTGATTTGGCTACTGCATAAATTAGTGTGTTCTGGAGCCATCCCTTCCTGAGCCAAGACAAAAATCTGTGAGCTGGAGGCTAAAAAACTGTGAGCTAGCTCACACTGACTCAGCTTAGAGGGAACACTGCTTAGGAGCGGGGCAGGATCTGTGTGCAGGCCAGGGAGCATGTGCCAGGGGTTTGGGGTTTTTTCACTTCAGAGGTGTAGGGTGGGGGCATCCAGCCCGAGACCCCAGTTCCTCCCTGGCAGGGGTGGTGGGGGTGGGGGTGATTCTCTGGTGTTGATGGACTAGGATGCAGCTGGTGCCTGATGTGCGGGGGGGGGGGCTTCCAGCTGCTTGTCTGGTGGAGAAATGCTCCTCTTGCTCCCCTGATTGACCCCATCTCTTTGTGTGTGTGTTTTTTGGGGGGGCTCATTAGGTAGTGTGCCCTGCGTCGGGATGAGGGGGGGCACAGAGAAATGGACTGGGATGGGGTAGGTATGTGGGGGGGGGGTGCTGTAAAATAGGGCATTATGCTTGTGCAAAGGGTAGGAGGAGAGAAGAGGCCAGGCAGTTGCTGGGGGGGGGAAGTGGTGGGCCCAGAGCAGGGCATGGACGCCCCCACCCCTTCCAGAGAGCTTGTGGCTCTCAGCCAGGTGTAAGGGTCTCCTCCTCCTCCTCTGCGGGACTGTTTTTCTCTTGCTCAGGTGTGGGACTCTATCGTTTATTTATTTCCTTTATTTATACCCCACTCCCTCCCAAAGTGGCTTACACAGCATTCTTTCCTTCTCCGTTTTATACTCACAGCGACCCTGTGGGGTAGGTCAAGCCGGGAGGGCGTGCCTGGCCCAAGGTCACCCACAGAGAGCCCTTGGAGGGGCTCCAGCAGCTTCATACAGGTGGGAGGGGGGACTGGTGTGCTCCAGGACACCTGAGTCCTTCCCTGCAACTTTGCGCTGCGTCTGCCCAGCCCCTGACCCGCACACACACACACACACACACACACACAAACACTAATCTTCCCCCCACCACCACCCCCCCAGCAAGAAAGATCTCTGAGATTAGCACAGCCGTTTCCCAACCTGGCTAATCGGCCTTGGGTCAGGATTAGCCCCTGAACGCCACCTTGACCTTCTTCTTGTTCTCCGTCTGTCGTCACCACCAGACAGCCCATCCCCGGGGGTGCAGAGGCGGTGGAGGGGGGGGGGAAGAGGACCGGACTCTCATGATTTCTCCCCCGCCTCCCCCCCCCCGATTCAGACAACCAGTTCAGGATGTCCATCCTGGAGCGCCTGGAGCAGATGGAGAAGCGGGTGGCCGAGATGACGGCTGCCGGAGCCACCCAGCCGCGGGGGGAGAAGCCGCCCAGCCAGGTGAGTGCACCCTGGGTGCAGGGCAGGTGAGGGGGGGGGGACGGCAGTGATGGTGGCCAAGGTCTCCCGGCCTCTGCTTGTGTCCGGAGGCCCTTTATGGACAGATCCACTCCCGGACTGCTTGGAGCTGTTTGGGGGTCCCTGTTCTGTGACTAGAGAGGTTGCTTCACCTGGGCGGGGGGGGGGCGGTGCCCCCCTGCCGCCCATAAGGGCACAGCTGCACTTTAGCCTCCTGGGAGGAACTCAGCCCTTGGGGGAGGACCCTGTCCTTCCCGTGACGTGCAAGCGGCACATTCGTGCCCCCCTCCACTGTGCCCTTGTGGAGACAGAGTTGCTCTCTGGGTCGGAGCCTGGGGGTGCCACGGCTCATCTGTTTGTGGGGGGGGGCTGCTTGGTTCCTCCGTCCTTCTCTTTGGGCACCCACGCTTGCCCCGTCCACAAGTTATGGCGAAAGCGTGTATATTGCGTGATACGTCCTTTGAGCAATGCTCGAGTTATGTCCCGCACACGCCAACATTTATCCAGGCTGACAGGGCTCTGGTTTCTTTGGCGAGGTGAACGTGCGTGGGCTGTCATTCCTCCGTGCCTTGACCCTGCAGACGGCTCTCTTGCCCTCGCCCGTGCCCTGCTGGTCCCTTAGAGGTGCCCCGAACCTGCAGGGACTTCCTGCCCTGAACCATCCCTGGGGGCCTGCTCTGTCTCTGGAGTCAGGGCCCCACACCCTGCCCGCTGCATAGTGACGGATAGCAACGGAGAGCCAAGGTGCTGTCGTGGTTGGGCTGTTTGGCTGGGATCTCAGAGACCCAGGTTCAAATCCCTGCTCTGCCGGGGAACCTGGCTGGATGACCTTGGACCCACTGCCACCCAGACCTACCTCGCAGGGTGGTTGTTGTAGTGAGGATAACATGGAGGGGGCAGAACAACGGGGGGGGGCGGAGGGGCTCAGCTGGTTCTCCGGGAGCCAGCTCTCCTCTCAGCGGCCGGCCGGGATTCCCACTGCTGCCACAACGTGGATGGGCCACGCCAACCAGCCGCCCTGCCGTGAGGAAGTCGCCACGACAAGCAGGGGGAGAAAAAACAGCCACTCCTGTGGGGGCTCCCCTCCCCCCGCTGGAGAGGGCCCCCAGAGAGCCTGAGGGGGCCGCAGGGAATGCTGGGGGGGCCCTGCCCTGCATCCTTTGGGCAAAGGGGTGTCCCCTGGGAGATGCCGTGCACCGGGGCCCCGCTCAGGCGGAAGCAGTGTGTGTGTGTGTGGGGGGGCACTGCACGGGAGGGAAGCAGTCTTGGCAGGTGCAGGACCCGGTGGTGGGGATGGGAGAGCGGGGGGGGGCACGGGTCCCTCGGGGGAGAGGAAGCACCAAGAGAGGCCCCCCCAGGGTTGTGCTGGGGTTTGCGCTCCGGGAGGGAGGCCGGGGGCCTTTTCCTCCTCGCAAGGGCTGGCGAGCCGGCCATGCCAGTCCCACTGGCTCTGCTGCTGGGCACCAGGGTGCTCCCCCGCCGCCCACCCCGCCGCGGCCCACGGACGGGTCTGGAAGGACTCCTGGAACGCACGGAGGGTACGGCAAAGGGGGGAAAGAAGCCCACAGTTCGGGACCACCCGGAAAAGCCTGCCTGGCTGGCCCGTCGGAGGGGGGGGGCTCTGTGGGCTGCCCCCCTCCCCTCCCGCCGCCCTTTCTTTCTCTTTGTTGCCAGGCCTGGCGGCCCGCCCGATATATTTAGCCCTTTCTGTCCCTGGCGTCGGCTCTCGGGTTTCACTGGGCTTGGCACCTGTGTGGCCGGCCCTGCTATTCTTGGTTTCTTGGGGCTGCCGGCGGGGGAAGATAAGATCCAGGCATCATCCAGGTCGGGGATTAGGGAGGGGGGCCCAGGATGGCCCCGAATTCTTTCCGTTGAGCTCAGAGGACGGGGGGGGGGCGGCTTTGTCCGAGCGATGCCCGTGGCTGGCCCCTCCCCCCGCCCACGGCCGGCCGGGTGAGAGCCTGCACCTGCCGCGTGCCACGGGGCCTGCGGAGCCGGGCCGGGAGGGGCAGGCGGAGCAGTCACACACAAGGCTCCCTCTTAGCTGTGGAGTCCTGTGAGCAAAACGTCTGCTTCGTGAGCGATTGGCATTAAAGTCGTAAGCGAGCAGTTTGGCTCCTGCATAAATGAGTCTGCTCTGGAGCCGTCCCTCCTGAGTCAAGACAAGAATGTGTGAACCGGAGGCTAGCTCACACTCACTCAGCTGAGAGGGAACACTGGCCACTCCCGCACGCACGCATGCACGCGGCTCTTTCGCAGCAGCAGCTGCTCCCGGAGAGACCCGTTTCCCCTACACTGTTTCGTGTGTGTGTTTGTTTCTCCTGGCTTTAAAACAGCAGGCCAGAGCCTGACCAAAGGCCAGAGCCTGTCCATAGACAACGTGAGGAAGGGCAAACCCGCCTCCTCGAGGGAAGGGGAGGGAAGTCGACTGACTTTGAGCCAAGGGAGTCTCGGGCTGCCCACCGTGTCTGCAGGGAGCGAGATAGTGGCTGCCTTGACCGGACGGCCTGGGCTGGCCTGATCGCCTCAGATCTCAGGAGCTAAGCCGGGTTGGCCCTGCGCGGTATTTGGAGTGGAGGCTGCTGAGGAGCCCCAGGGTTGTGGCGTGGAGGCAGGCAGTGGCCACCGCCAAGGCTCCCTCTAAGCTGTGGAGTCCCGTGAGCAAAGATTCTCCTTTGTGAGCTGCTGGCATGAAAGCTGTGAGCCGGCAATTTGGCAACGGCATAAACACAGGAAACTGACACTGTTTGCCCAAAGCCAGAGCACTGCCCCAGAGCCTCTTTCTAGATCCCGTTGTATTTATTTCCGCAACGGGCATTATTTCTAGTTAATAATAAAAGCATTTGGGTAATTTTATATAATTTCCACATAAATGGTGCAAAACATAAGAACATAAGAGACGCCAAAGTTGGATCAGGCCAAAGGCCCATCCAGTCCAACACTCTGGGTCACACAGTGGCCAAAAACACCAGGGGCCATCAGGAGGCCCAGCAGTGGGGCCAGGACACTAGAAGTCCTCCCACTGTTGCCCCCCCCCAAGCACCAAGAAGACAGAGCATCACTTGCCCCAGAGCTCTTCTGGAGCAACATCTTTCCTGAGCGAAGACAAAAATGTGTGAGCCGGAGGCTAAAAAACGGTGAGCTAGCTCACACTAACTCAGCTTAGAGGGAACACTGGCCACCCCCTCTGGAACGTTGCTTGCCTTGAGGAGCCCATGGGGCTGCCTTAGGTCAGCTGCGACTGGACGGCCCTCTCCACCGCCGAGTTGGGGCTGCCATTTCCTGGCGGCCTTGCTCAGCAACAGCAAGACAAGACTCCAGAGCATGCAATGGCCACACCCAGACACACCCCACTCCCAGGGATAGGCTATTCACATAACATTACTACTTGATTGGTTACTTCCAGAGTCCTGGTCGGCTATTGTTCTTGTGCTCCAAGCTCAGCCAGTCTCTGGGGTGATTCAGTCAGGGATAATTCGATCCCAGTACATAACACTGGTGTATGCCGGGGGGGGGGATCTGCCAGAGGGGAGAACCTTTGGGGATCATGCTGCCCTCCCCCACAATGTGATGGATACTGGGGGAGGGGCTCTGGCTTTGGCGAAGAAGAAGAGATTGGATTTTTATACCCCGCCCTTCACTCGGAGTCTCAAAGCGGTTTACAAACTCCTTTCCCTTCCCCTCCCCACAACAGACACCCTGTGAGGCAGGCGGGGCTGAGAGAGCTCTGACAGAAACTGCTCTTTTTCAAGGACAGCTCTTGTCAGAACTTGT
Source organism: Gekko japonicus (assembly GCF_001447785.1). Taxonomy (NCBI): domain Eukaryota; kingdom Metazoa; phylum Chordata; class Lepidosauria; order Squamata; family Gekkonidae; genus Gekko; species Gekko japonicus. The sequence goes on along the minus strand of NW_015177030.1, from coordinate 504,197 downwards.
GACTGACCCAAAGTCACACCAGCAGCAGCATGTGGAAGAGGAGTGGGGAATCAAACCCGGTTCTCCCAGATCAGAGCCTGCGCTCCTAACCACTACACCAAACTGGCTTCCTGCCTTGTGGGGCATGGTCTTGCTGACTCCGAAGTGTCCATTCCCTGCGACAGGGAACCTCCTGATTGATAGCCCGCTTGCCGTGGGGCGCAGGGTGGTTGTGTGTGTGTGTGGGGGGGCAGGCTGCCACAGGGCCCAGTGGGAATGCAGGCCAGTGGTCCAGGCCGGTTGGTCAGCCAGGCCACGCCTTTTTGTGGAGGTCCGGGCTCTGGAGGGCCCCGCGGGAGTTTCCTCACAGGCAAAGGCCTGGGGGGGGGCGGAGGGGGCTTTGGGGAGGGAGGCGCCTTCGCTCTGTGTGACCATGGGGTGTGTGTGTGCCCCTTCCCCAGGCCGCTTCGGACTCCTTTGAGGAGCGCATCGTGGCTCTGTGTGAGAAGATGATGTCCCGGTCCTGCTGGCTCCGCTCAGAGACGCTCGTCCACCACGTCAGCTTCCGGGGAATGACCCTGCTGCACTTGGCGGCGGCCCAAGGCTACACCCGCCTCATTGAGACCCTCATCAAGTGGCGGTGAGTCACCCTGCCTTGGCAGCCTCCTCTCACTTGCTCCCTGGCGACTCAAAGCTGCTTTCCAAGTGAAACCCACGCACGTGCGGCTTGAGAAGGACATGCGACTTGACGTGCCTTCTGCACCTCTGCTGGGCATGCAATGAGAGCCCGGGTTCAATCCCCAGCGGCCTCTCCAGTTAAAAGGACCACAGCCAAACAAAGAGGGAACCACGGGAACCACTGTCACAAGTAAGAACAAACCGTGACCCACTAATCTCTCCTTATATATAATTGAATAGTGGGTGCCAAAGTTCTAATTCTAAAATGCACTCCCTTAGTGTATGGCTGATGGCACAGCTCCTCAGCATATATCGCCACCAATCAGAAGGCAAAGCCCGGGTCCCACCCACACCACAACTGCTGTGACAACCTGGTCTTTTGCATATGGAAGCTGATTGGACTTCAGTCCATTCCACACCTCAAACTCCACCACCACCCCCCGCAAGGCAGTTGGAATTTTCAGTTGCATAACATACCTCATAGGGGAGAGGAGAATGGGTAACAATGGTTACCACTCTCCAGGTGAGGGCTACAGATAACTCAAACATACAAATGCTCTTCAGGTAGCAGAGATCAGTCCCTCTGGAGAAAACAGTGGACTCTGTCATTAAACCCTGCTGAGGTCGCCACAGGAAACTGACACTGTTTGCCCAAAGCCAGAGCACTGCCCCAGAGCCTCTTTCTAGATCCCGTTGTATTTATTTCCGCAACGGGCATTATTTCTAGTTAATAATAAAAGCATTTGGGTAATTTTATATAATTTCCACATAAATGGTGCAAAACATAAGAACATAAGAGACGCCAAAGTTGGATCAGGCCAAAGGCCCATCCAGTCCAACACTCTGGGTCACACAGTGGCCAAAAACACCAGGGGCCATCAGGAGGCCCAGCAGTGGGGCCAGGACACTAGAAGCCCTCCCCCTGTTGCCCCCCCCCCAGCACCAAGAAGACAGAGCATCACTTGCCCCAGAGCCCCTATCTATACCTTGTGGCTATCGGTGTGTAACATAGAAAAATACGATCTCAATTTGGTATTAATTCAAAAAGATTCACACAATAGTATTAAGTCCTTATTCCAAAAACCAGTGAGAGGGCAGAGTCTCCTAAGGCGTAAGGGATGCATTCCGCATTCATCGCAGCTTCGAATCCTGTTGGTCACCCTCCTGCAACACAGGTGCCTGCCGGAAGCTGTCTTTCGACAGACTTTTTCACATCAGCAAAAGTACATCACATTCCTTTCACTATTGAAAACATGTCAAGGAATTTAAACAAAATTATTTCTTTGTTTATAATTTTGATTTGTATCCCGCCCAGCCACAGAACAGGCTCAAGGCGGCTAACGACATTTAAAACACCAAGGCAATGAATACATTAAAATACATAAAATTACATCTCCCATCCTGCATAATTTTACCAAGCTGTGTGGAAACATACTTACAGTGAATAGCTGTATTTTGTATTTCTCTAATTATTATTAGTTCGTCGGTCACGGTTTGTTCTTACTTGTGACCATTAAAAGGACCTGGCCGGAGGGGAGGGGAAATGGGGGAGAGGGGGATGACGCGGGCCATTTTGGGGGCCCTCTTGGGAGAAAGGGTGAGGGTATAAAACAAAGCAAACAGAAATGCATAAATAAACGCCCCACCTGGGTCTGATTTGGACAGCTGTGCCAGACAGCCTCCAGCTGTTGTGCCCCACAGCTGGATGCCATTAACCCCGCCAGGGGACTCTGCCCCAGCACAAAGCCTCCCCCGCCCCCAGCTGTCCTCCCAGAGGGAGATGCCTGGGCCAGAACCCTGCCGGTGTGCTTGCCCTCGGAAGAGGCCTGGATGGTAGAAGGCTCCGGGCTTTTCCCTTGTGGTGACGGAGGGGCAGCCCGGGTGGTGACTGCCGAAAGGGACGCGTCCTGACGCTGGCCTGCCTCCTCCCCTTAGGAACATCAACGCCGAGAGCCTCGATCTGGAGCAAGAGGTGGACCCCCTCAACGTGGACCACTTCTCCTGCACCCCCCTGGTGAGCAGACTGTTGTGGAGACGGGACCCCGGGCACGCGGGACCAAGACGCTGCCGCCTCTGGGCGGGATCAGGGCCCCAGCTGGGGGGAGGTCTGGCTCAGTGGAGGAGGGGGGCGTGGCCCAGTGGGAGAGCCTCTGCTCGGCCTGCAGAAGGTCCCAGTATGGAAGGTTCCATCCCCGGCAGCATCTCCAGTTTAGAAAGGACCCGATGGGAGGTGATGGGAAAGACTTTTGTTTCCCCGGGACTCTGGAGAGCGGCTGCCGGTGTGAGCAGGCAAGACAGACTCTGGTGGACCAAAGGTCTGATCGAGCAAAAGGCAGCTGCACGTGTGTGGGGCGCCATGGCTCAGTGGCAGAGCCTCCGCTTGGCCTGCAGAAGGCCCCAGGCTCAGTCCCTGGTGGGAGAGCCACTCTCGGGCAGAGCAGACAGAACTGACTCTGACGGGCGGATTCAGTAGAGGGCAGCTTCACATGTAAAATGGGGGGGGGGGACCTCTCCTGAGCTACAGAAGGTCTCTGGTTCAGCCCCCAACCAGGTCTGGAGGAAGAGCTGGAGGCTGGGACCAGCTAGAAGGGTGGGTGGTCTGGTGCGACAGAGACTCCCTGGCCCAGCCTCCCCACCCCCACGGAAGAGAAGGTCGGGAAGGTGCCGGGCTTTGGGGCCTCCCCTCCTGTCTTCATGGGGAGTGGGGGGGGGAGGGTGGCACGGGGGGAGGGCAGGAGAATGAATTTGGTGCCGTGCGGAGCTTGAAAGGCCAGACTCTGCCTTCCAAGAAGCCCCCCCCCCAATCAACGCTCCCTCTAAGCTGTGGAGTCTTGTAAGCAAAAATTCTCCTTTGTGAGCCGCTGGCATTAAAGTTGTGAGCGAGCCCTTTGGCTGCTGCATAGATTAGTCTGCTCCGGAGCCCTCCTAACTGAGCGGAGACAAAAATGTGGGAGCCGGAAGCTATAGAACTGTGCGCCGGCTCACACCCTAGCTCCTCTTGGAGGGAACGCTGCCCCCAGTGCCTCTGGACCGAAAGCCCCAAGGAGGAGGGCAGGGCCGAAGAAGACGTCCAGGCCCCAGGCAGACCGACCTGCTGGGGGTCTCTGCAACTTGCCCCGCTCCCCCCTGTGTGAATGGCCTCGACGGAGAGTGCCGCCAGCAGCCCCCCAAGGGGCTTTCAAGCCGAGAGCCATTCAGAGGTGTCCGGCCCCTGCCTGCCTCAGCGCAGCAACTCTCCCCTCCCGGGACCAAGGGGCTAGGCTGGGCCGTTTGAGTCACCTTGGGAGCCATTTAAAGCCTCCGTGTTTCAAGGCAGTCTATCTCTGGATGCCATTCGGGCGGGGC
>NW_015177030.1:497878-500183 GCF_001447785.1 Gekko japonicus | reverse complement strand
CCTCTTTACCTTGCCTGTGGGTTCCCTCGAGAGCATCTGGCTGGCCGTCACGGGGAAGGAGGATGAGATGGGCCTTGTCGGGCCTGATCCCGCCAGGCTCTTTGGATTAATTAATTTATTTGTATTATTTGTAGCCCGCCTTCCTCCCAGGGACTGCGGGCGGATGACAGGGAGCGAGTCAGTACTGTCAGCAGAATGGGACATTCAGGGACCCACCCACGAGGCTTGTGGAAGTCTGGAAGCCGTCCACAAGAACCACACACAGTCCCAAGACAGTCTGGTATGGAAAAATACATACAGATGTGTGCTGGATGCCCACAGAACAATGCAATAACAAAAGAGACTAGATTAAAGCCACAACATCATTTGGTTCTTGATAATGAGCAACCCGTGATTCCTTCATAGAAAAAATACAAAGGCCAATAAAACTTCACATAGCAGTCTGCTCCAGACTCTCTCAGTCTGTATCCCTGTAACAGTCTTGTAAGGTAAAGGTAAAGGTTCCCTTGCTCGAAAGCCAGTCAAATCTGACTGTAGGGATGCGGTGCTCATCTCTGTTTCCAAGTCGAAGAGCCAGCACTGTCCAAAGATGTTCTGTGGTCATGTGGCTGGCATGACTAGATGCCGAGGCGCACGGAACGCTGTTCCCTTCCCACCAAAGCGGTACCTATTTATCTTCTTGCAATTTCTTGCTTTCGAACTGCTAGGTTGGCAGGAGCTGGGGCCAGAGATGGGAGCTCACTCTGTCATGCGGCACTCGGGTCTCGAACTGCCGAACTACCGACCTTCCAACCTGCAGCTCAGCGTCTTAGCCACTTGAGCCACCACAGCCCCATAACATTCTTGTATCCTTATCCAAATTCCCAAAAGCAGTCTGCTCCAAATTCAGTCAATCTGTGTCTCTCTTTTAGTCAACACTTTTTCCAGATATCTAAGTGTTTCAGACCTCTGGCCTTTCCTCAGGAACAAATCCTATTATAGGAATCATACATTCAAGGCATAGTGTGGGTCCATTTGACTTTGGCGGCGGCAGCAGCAGGCTTGGAAATAAGTGAGGAGACCTTGCCCAAGTAGATTAACAGAAAAATCAATGAGGGTGTCAACTTGAATGTCAGAGTGAATGTAAAATTCCTATGTAGGATTTGTTCCTGAGGAAAGGCCAGAGGTCCGAAACAGATATCTGGAAAAGGTGTTGACTGAAAGAGAGACACAGATTGATTGAATTTGGAGCAGACTGCTTTTGGGAATTTGGATAAAGATACAAGACTGTTAGAGGGAGATAGACTGAGAGAGTCTGGAGCAGACTGCTATGTGAAGTTTTATCGGCCTTTGTATTTTTTCTATGAAGGAATAAGTGGTTGCTTTTCATTATCGGGCACTAAATGATGTTGTGGTTTAATCTAGTCTCTTTTGTTATTGCATTGTTCTGTGGGCAATCCAGCGCACATCTGTATGTATTTTTCCGTACCAGAAGTCTGGAAGCCCCCAGGAAAAACGGAAGTGCCCCCTGCGTATTCACACGACTACATAAGCAGGCGCCTGCTTACACTGAGCTGCGCGTGGCAGTCGAGGCCCCCGTGCCTAATGACTGATCCAGGCAGCCCCTTTGGGCAGTGGGGAGGAAGCCCTCTGGAGTGCTTCCGCTTTGCCTGGTTGCGCGGAAGGCCGGGCGGGAGCGCTTCTCTGCTCCCGGTCTCCCGCCGCCTTTCCTCTCTCCTCTCTCGCCAGATGTGGGCCTGTGCCCTCGGCCACCTGGAGGCCGCCCGGCTCCTCTACCACTGGAACAGCCGGGCCCTCTCCATCCCGGACTCCCTGGGCCGCCTCCCCCTCACGGTGGCTCGCTCCCGGGGCCACGTCAAGCTGGCCACGTGCCTGGAGGAGCTGCAGCGGCAGGAGGGAGGGCCCTCCGAGCAGCCCGGCCCGGAGCCCCTGGCCGACACTCCCGGGGGCTCTGCCAAGGCCGGCCCCCGGCGCCCTGCGGAAGCCCTGCGCATCCCCTCCCCGCTCTCGGCCAGTCCGGACACAGGTAGGGGCTGTGGCTCGTGGCTCAGAACAGGCTTGACAGAGGGAGCTGCTGTCTGGCGCCCCCCCCCACCTGCTCTCCTTTCAGATTTTTTTGGGGGGAGGCTGGCCTTCACGTCTCACTCCCCTCCAGGCCCGTGGCTACAGGGGGGGCATCGTGGGGCAAGGCCCCCTGACTTACTGGGAAGGCCCCCCCGAGCTGTGGTGGGGGCAGGGAAGGAGTCGGTATTCCTTTAATCTGATTAGCCAATGCCCCCTAAGAAATTTAAATGCCCCCCAACTA
>NW_015177030.1:494816-497824 GCF_001447785.1 Gekko japonicus | reverse complement strand
TTCCCTTCCCCTGCAGGGCTCAGCACGGCCAGCGGCGTCTCGTCCCCGTCCGAGCTCTCCGAGGGTTCGGTCTCCGTCACCTCGGCCTACTCCAGCGGGTCGGCGCTGCGGGAGACCCCTGCCTACAGCCCAGAGGCCGAGGGGGCCATGGAGGTCTGCCGGGTCCCCCTGCCCCCCGGGAGCGTGGCCGGCTGGTACCTGCGGGAGAGCGCCAGCCCCCCAGGCCTGCCTCAGGCCCCCTCCTTCTTGATGGACTACGATGAGGTGGGGGCTGCAGGAGGGCAGGCGGGAGGCCCCGATGACGCGGCCCTGGCGCCGGAGCTGCTGAGCTATGGGGAGAACACGGAAAACGAGGACTACCTGCCCACGACAGACGTCCTGCAGGTGAGCGGGGGGGGGGGGGCGAGCCCCCCCCCACCAGGGTTCCCACCCCCCCAAGTCTTTTCTAGAAACCGTGGGGGGGGGCAGACCCCCACTCACCAGCCCTGAGAGCCAGCGCCCTGTAGTGCTTAAGAGTGCTGGGCTGGAAACCGCAAGATCCGGGTTCAAATCCCTACTCTGCCCTGGAAGCTCGCTGGGCGACCTTGGGCCAGGCACGCCCTCTCCACCTCACCTGCACCTCACGGGGCTGCTGTGAGGATACAAGGGAGGAGAGGAGGTGGAGGAGAAGGAGAGAGAGAAGAGATTGGATTTATGCCCCATGGCCCTTCACTCAGAGCGGCTCACGAACTCCTTTCCCTCCCCCTCCCCACAACAGACACCCTGTGAGGTGGGTGGGGCTGAGAGAGATCTTTCCCTCGCACTGCTCCTGAGAGAACAGCCCTGACAGAACTACGGCTTGCCCAGGGTCACACCAGCAGGTGCAAGTGGAGGAGTGGGGAATCGAACCCGGTTCTCCCAGATTAGAGTCCGCGCACTTCACCACCACACCAAACTGGAGGAGGAGGAGGGTCCCCATGGGGGAGAAAGGCGAGGCAGAATTGAAGTAAACAAATCAACAGACCTGGGATGTGCCGGCAGGGCCCCCCTCCCCCGGCCAAGAATCCCAGAGCCCTGGCCGCTGCCCCCTCCCTGCCCCGGATCCTGAGCCTGTCCCTGCCCACCAGGTGCCCCTTCACGCTCTCTTCGCCGTGCCTTCCGCTTCCTGCTCTCTTCCGAGGATCCAGAGGAGTCCTGGCTCCCGGGGGGGGGGCGGCAGTGTCCTGATGCCCCCCTCTCTGTCTCCCCCCCACACAGGTGGACATGATCACACTGGCCAAACAGATCATCGAGGCGACGCCCGAGCGCATCAAGCAAGAGGACTTCAGCGCGGCCGAGGCCCCGCTCCGAGAGCGGCCGGGCAACCTGGGCCTGAACGAGACCATGTCCTGGCTGGCCGGCTACCTGGAGAACGTGGACCAGCTGCCCCCCTTCTCCCAGCGCAGGTCCAGGCCGCCCGCCCCGCCCCTCCCCTCCCCCCGGGGGGGCCGCAGACCCCGGAGCAGCCGCTCACCCCCGGCCTTCTTTTCCAGGCCCCTGGCCGCCTCCCCCGCCGGCCACGCCTGCCTCGGCCCCCTGCCCTCCCCGCTGGGGGAGCTCTCCTTCGAGCGGCTGCCCCCGCCCCCCACGGCCGCCAGCTGGGCCGAGTTCCTCAACGCCTCCGCCAACGGGAAGATGGAGAGCGAGTTCGCCTTGCTGACGCTCTCCGACCACGAGCAGCGGGAGCTCTACGAGGCCGCCAAAATCATCCAGACCGCCTTCCGCAAGTACAAGGTGGGGCTTCCCTGAGGGGGGGGAGGGCCCCCGCAGCCAGATGGGCCGGGGGGCTTCTTCGGTCTGCCTGGATTCGTGGCTCGGACAGAACCCCACAGACCTCCGCTGCAGCCTGTGTCTAGGCCTGTGTGAGCCGGTGGGCACCTCTGGAATTCTGACACGGGGGGGGTGGAGGGCCAGCCCCAAAATGGCTGCCACGGGAGGCGGAGGCCACCACACCCGCAGGGAGCGTGAGGAGTGATTATTAAACATACACTGGGAGAGAGGGGTGTGGGAGAGGATAAGATCAGGGGTCTGGAGACTGAGGAAAGGCTGAGGGCCCACTTGGGAATGTTCAGTTTGGAGAAGAGGAGATTGGGTGGGGGGGGGGACACACGATGGTTCTCTGTAAATATCTGGAAGGCCGTCCTTGGGAGGAGGAGGGCAAGGGGCTGTTCCAGTCGGCAGCAGAGGAGAGGACCCGAAGCAAGGGGTTTGGATTACATGCAGGAAGGGAATCGGCTGGATATCTGGAAAGACTTTTTCACGGTCAGAGTGGTTCAGAGGTGGGATCAGCTGCCCAGGGAGGTGCTGAGCTCCCCTTCACTGACAGCTTCCAAGAAGAGGCTGGAGGAATATTTGTCAGGGATGCTTGAGGCGGGTCCTGCACTGGGCGCAGGGGGTTGGACTCGATGGCCTCTAATGCCCCTTCCCACTCTCTGTGATTCCGTGGTTCATTCAACACTGGGGTGGCCGCCACCCCCCAAACGATGTTCTTGTAATCTGCACAGCCAGTCCGGGGTGCTCCCGGGCAGGACCCTCGCCTGGCCCCGCCCACTTCCTGAAAACACTTGACGTGCACCAGGGAAGATGTGAGGAGGCGACATGGGGCCCGGGGGCACCTGCATTGGGGGGCCCTTGTGGAGCGGAGATGCCGGGAGGTTCGGCAAGGGAGGAGGAATCCAGAGCATCGTTTTCTGCGCTTGGTTCTCTTTTTCTCTGGCGGGCCATAGGACACTGCCGGGTCCCTGTGGATCTGGACAGTGGCTGCAGTTGGGGCAGGAAGGGTGGGCCGTCCCGAACGCATCAACCACAGGGGGTGCTGGAGTGGGCGGGAGGGGCACTGCCTTGCCAGGACCGTTGTCTTCATGCACCTGACTTCACTGGGGGCCAGTTTGGTGTAGTGGTTAAGTGCACAGACTCTAGTCTGGGAGAACGGGGTTTGATTCCCCGCTCCTCCACTTGCAGCTGCTGGATGACCTTGGGCAAGCCACAGA
>NW_015177030.1:489081-494639 GCF_001447785.1 Gekko japonicus | reverse complement strand
CCCCCCCCCCCCCCGCAATCTCTTACAGGGTCGCCGGCTGAAGGAACAGCAAGAGGTGGCGGCCGCAGTCATCCAGAGATGCTACCGCAAGTATAAGCAGGTATAGCCTCGGAATGGGTCCAAGGATTGGGGCGGGTGTCCTCAGAGCTGTTGTTTCTGCCCCGGATGGCATGCACTGCCCCCCAAAAGCCCCACCAGGGAACCTCTGGGATCACACACTCACTCGCTCACACGCAGCCCCCCCCCCGCCAACTAACCAATGCCCCCTCTCCTCTCTCTCTCTCTGTCTTGCAAGCTTACCTGGATTGCTCTGAAGGTAAACGGGGAGGGTGGGGTGGGGGTGGCATTGCTTCTGCCAGCACCAGGGCAAGGGAGAGGGGGTCCCAGAGGAGCTTTAATCAGCCCCTTTTAGGAAAAGTGTCTCTCTGCTGCTGGGGGGCACAAACGGGGGGGGGAGGGGTTCGTGGAGAAGGGGTGTGTGTGTGAGTAGGCAGCAAGAACTTACAGGCCCTGTCCTGGCTGCGTTCCCCTCTGGCTCTGGCTTTAGGGTCCTGGCATATCTGCAGGCCAGAGGGTGGGCCTTCGGGGGGGGAGGGGGGAGTCAGCAGAGCTTCCCTCCCCTCCCTCCCTCCCTGGTAAGACACCTTTTACGCTGGAGGGGTGCAAAGCCGTCCCAGGGGGCCCAGGTGCTCTTGGCCATTGAGGAGGGTGCCGGGGCAGGGTCTGCATACGCCGCAAGCCACCCCTGGTTGGGATCTTGAGGGGGGGGGGATGCCTCAAGGGAGCCCCTCGCTCGTGAGCTAATGCCCCCCCCCACCCTCTGCTCCCCGGCACAGTACGCCCTCTACAAGAAGATGACGCAGGCGGCCATCTTAATCCAGAGCAAGTTCCGCAGCTACTACGAGCAGAAGAAGTTCCAGCAGAGCCGGCGGGCCGCGGTCCTGATCCAGCAGTACTACCGCAGCTACAAGGAGTACGAGAAGCTGAAGCCAGGGCACCGCGCCGCAGCGGCCATGCAGCAGAAGATAAAGTGGGTGCCGGGAGGGAGGGAGGGAGGGAAGGCCTCTCCGCCGGCGTCGCCCTGGCCCAGCCCCTCCCTCTCCCGGCCTGGGTGGCGTGGCGCCCACCTGCTTGGCCGTCTCTCTCAGCACGTGGCTGCCTGTTCCATTCCCCGGCTGGCTCCCTGCCTGGGCCCGGCGCTGGGCTCTCTCTCAGAGGCGGGGCCCCCCCGGCAATTTTAGCCCTGTGATGTGTCCCCACCCCCCCATGGATGCCGCAGGAGTTTTTTCCTGGTGCCGTCTAGGGACCCCTGGCCGGCTCCCTCGTCCACCCCCGCCTGCAGAGGGGACAGCGACAGAAGGCAGGGCCTCCTCCTCAGACTGCCCGTCCTGGATTCGGGGTTGTGGGAGAGGGAGCAGGAAAGTGAGGCCCCCTCATGGGAGCGCAGGAGGAGAGCGTGGTGGGGAAGAAGCAGAAGGCAGAGAGGCCACAGCTCCCTGCTGGGCACCCGCCCCCTGCAGCTCCAAGCACTTGCTGGGCCCCGAGACCAGTGCTCCCTCTAGGTTGAGTGAGTGTGAGCCAGCTCACAGTTCTTTAGCCTCCAGCTGACATGTTTTTGTCTCAGCTCAGGAAGGATGGGGCTCCAGAGCAGACTGATTTACGCAGCGGCTAAATCGCTCGCTCACAGCATTAATGCCCGTGGCTCACAAAGTAGAATGTTTGCTCACAAGAGGACTCCGCAGCGGAGAGGGAGCGTGGCCCGGGACGCTTGCATCGGTCTGACCCAGGGAGGCCCCTGGCACACTTGGGAGCCCCGCTGTGTCACTTCATGGGGGGTCAGCAGCATCCCCTCCCCCCACGAATCCCAGCTGGCCTTCGAGAGGTCTCGTTTTTGCGGCCCACTGGATTGTTTGTGCCAATCACGGCTGTGTTTGCCAGTGCTACGCGACGGCCCTGCGAGGCTGGCCGCTCTTGTTCTCATCTGGCAGATGGGGGAACTGCAGCTGTGCTCTTGGCCCCCCCTGCAAGGAGTCTGGAGCGCAGGAGGGGCTGGGCCCCAGTCTGGCTTTTCCATGAGGCGCCTCCCCCCCACCCCATGACACCTCTGTCGCTCTCCTCTCAACAGGGGAACTTTTCTCACCAAGAAGCAAGATCAGGCCGCTCGCAAGATCATGCGGTTCCTGCGGCGCTGCCGGCACAGGTACGGGGGGGGCATGGTTAACAAACAGAGTAATGGAGGCTGTAAAAAGTAAAAAGAATTCCTTTAAGCAGTGGAAAGCTAGTCACAGTGAGGCTGATAAAACGGAACACAGGCTATGGCAAATAAAATGCAAGTCTGAGGTCAGGCAGGCAAAAAGGGAATATGAGGAGCATATAGCAAAAAACGTAAAAACCAACAATAAAACTTTCTTCAAATACATTAGAAACAGGAAACCAGCCAGGGAGGCAGTGGGGCCCTTGGACGACCAAGGGGTAAAAGGAGTATTGAAGGATGATAGGGAAATGGCTGAGAAGCTAAATGCATTTTTTGCCTCCGTCTTCACTGTGGAAGATGAGAAGTGCTTGCCCACTCCAGAACCACTGATTTCAGGAGGGGTGTTGGAAGACCTGAGTCAGATTGAGGTGATGAGAGAGGAGGTCCTAAAACTGATAGACAACTTAAAAACTGAAAAATCACCAGGCCCAGATGGCATACATCCGAGAGTTCTGAAAGAACTCAAATGTGAACTTGTAGATCTCCTGACAAAGATATGTAATCTTTCCTTAAAATCTGCCTCCATTCCTGAGGATTGGAAGGTAGCTAATGTCACTCCCATCTTTAAAAAGGGTTCCAGAGGAGATCCGGGAAATTACAGGCCAGTCAGTCTGACGTCGATACCGGGTAAATTGGTGGAAACCATTATTAAGGAAAGAATTAGTAGGCACATAGATGAACAAAACCTATTGAGGCAGACTCAGCACGGTTTCTGTAAGGGAAGATCTTGTCTCACTAACCTGTTAGTGTTCTTTGAGGGGGTGAACAAACATGTGGACAAGGGGGATCCAATAGATATTATTTACCTTGACTTCCAGAAAGCTTTTGATAAAGTTCCTCATCAAAGGCTCCTAAGTAAGCTCAAAAATCATGGGATAGAAGGACAAGTTCTTTTATGGATCAAAAACTGGCTAGTTCATAGAAAACAGAGAGTGAGTGTAGGTGGGCAATTTTCTCAGTGGAGGGTGGTAAGCAGTGGGGTACCGCAGGGATCAGTACTTGGTCCACTGCTTTTTATCTTGTTCATTAATGATTTGGAGTTGGGAGTAAGCAGTGAAGTGGCTAAATTTGCGGATGATACAAAGTTGTTCAGGGTGGTGAAAACCAGTGAGGATTGTGAGGCACTCCAAGGGGATCTGTCAAGGATGGGCGAGTGGGCGTCAACATGGCAAATGGGGTTCAATGTGGCCAAGTGCAAGGTGATGCACATTGGAGCCAAAAATCCTAAATATAAATACACGTTGATGGGGTCTGAACTGGCAGAGACTGATCAAGAGAGAGATCTTGGAGTTGTAGTGGATAACTCACTGAAAATGTCGAGACAGTGTGTGACTGCAATAAAGAAGGCCAATGCTATGCTGGGGATTATTAGGAAGGGTATTGAAAACAGATCAGCCAATATCACAATGTCCCTATATAAATCAATGGTGCGACCTCATTTGGAATACTGTGTACAGTTCTGGCCACCACACCTTAAAAAGGATATTATAGCTTTGGATAAAGTGCAGAAAAGGGCAACTAGAATGATCAAAGGGTTGGAACACTTCCCCTGTGAAGAAAGGTTAAAGCGCTTGGGGCTCTTTAGCTTGGAGAAACAACGGCTGAGGGGTGACACGATCGAGGTTTATAAGATTATGCATGGGATAGAACAGGTAGAGAAAGAGGTACTTTCTTCCCTTTCTCACAATACAAGAACTCGTGGGCACTCCATGAAATAAGATTATGCACGGGATAGAACAGGTAGAGAAAGAGGTACTTTCTTCCCTTTCTCACAATACAAGAACTCGTGGGCACTCCATGAAATTGCTGAGCGGTCGGGTTAGAACAGATAAAAGGAAGTCCTTCGTCACCCAAAGAGTGATTAACACTTGGAATTCACTGCCACAGGAGGTGGTGGTGACTACAAGCATGGATGGCTTCAAGAGGGAATTAGATAAGCATATGGAGCAGAGGTCCATCGGTGGCTATTAGTCACAAGGTATAGATAGACGGCCCAGCTCTGTCGCCAGAGTGGATTCAGGCTTCGGGCCCGTTTCTCAGCAGGGAAATCCTTCTCCTGGGCTAGCTGGTGCAGAGTCCCGGATTGGCCTGCTCAGTCCCTGGCAGTCTCTCTGGCGCTGGGCAGGGCGCTTCTCTGCCTGAGTCCCTGGAGACTCAGCTACAGGACGGTCCGTGTCCCCATAAAGAGATTAGGAACGCCAGATGTGGTGGTGAGTCTGGGAGGCCTGAAATCGGGGTTCTCCCCAGGAGTGGGATTTGCGGGATGCGTTTTCAGATTCTGGAAAAACTGGATTCCCTTTTATCCCCGGGGCCTGTTGGACTCCAGAAGAGCTTGAGATGTGATCTTGCGCTTCCATCAGGACACTGTGCCCAGCCAGTTTGGTGTCGTGGTAAAGTGCGCGGACTCTAATCTGGGAGAACCGGGTTCGATTCCCCACTCCTCCACTCGCACCTGGCTGGATGACCTTGGGCAAGCCATAGTTTTGATAAGAGCTGTTCTTGGAAAAGAGCAGTTTCTGTCAGAGCTCTCTCAGCCCCACCTACCTCACAGGGTGTCTGTTGTGGGGAGGGGAAGGGAAAGGAGGTTGTAAGCCGCTCTGAGACACCTTTGGGTAGTGAAGGGTGGGGTATAAATCCAATCTCTTCTTCTTCTTCTTCAGTCCCCTGTTCTTGAGAGTGCCTGATGACCAAAGGGCTTATTTGGGACGAGGAAGCCATTTGCCCGCCCACCCCAATTTCTCTCAAGGGGAAATATGCAGCATGGCTCACTGGCTCGAGTCATTGGCAGTTGTTTCCTGAGGGGCACCCTGCTGCCCTTTGCAAACTTACAGGAGGTCTGATTGGAATCGGGGGCTGTCGGAGGGGAGCACTTGCAAGGGGGGGGTCATGCTCTTGCCTTGCCTCCCATGCAGGATGAAGGAGCTGAAGCAGCGGCAGGAGCTGGAAGCCTCCCAGAAGCGGAGCGTGGCCACTTAGCCGGAGCCCGACTGTGCCAGGCCACCACCGAAGAGTCTTAACCCCGGCCGGGGCCCCTCGAAGGATCGGCACCCGGGGCCCTCCGCCCGCCACCCCCACCCCCCGGACTGTGCAATAGGGACTGGCCAGGGAGAGGAGTCTGTCTGCCCCCTTCTCTTACTCCCAGGAAGGGGGGGTGCACGCGCAGGGGCTCCCTTGCCTGAACCCCAGCACTGAGAACCCCCTCTGACCGCCTCGCCTTTCGCCCGTGCCAATGCTTCCCCTCTGCCCTCTTCTCTGCCCAGGGCCTGCATGGGGTAGGGGTGGGGGCTCCAGGATCAGGTGGGGG
>NW_015177030.1:482697-487775 GCF_001447785.1 Gekko japonicus | reverse complement strand
CGGGAGACAATCCAGGCTTCCATGGGCGCTTGTCCCGGTCATGGGAGGAGGAGAGCAGCCGTCGCCGCCGGACCGGCCTGGTGTCCTGCTTAGGCTCAGATCTGGGAGGCCCGAGTTCGAATCCCCATTCCGAAGCCAGCAGCCTGTCTCATTCAGCAGCCAAGAAGTTGCCCTGGAGGGCACAGAGGCCGAGGCCTTCCCCTGACGTTGCCTCCCAGCTCTGGGATTCACAGGTTGACTGCCACTGAATTTGGAGGTTCCCTTTCCTCACAATGACCAGGAATCCGTCTACCCTCCCAGTGGGCCACTATCACCCGGGCAGCCTGTGCTGGGGGGCCCTGGAGGGAGGAGCCCCAGCCCCCCCCCCAGCCTGCTCCCGGGCTTCTTAAAACACACGAGGCCACCCCCCTTCTCCTATAGCCACCCTCAGTCTGCCAGATTCTAATGGGGGACGGGACCCACAAGTCCACCCAAGTTACCATTTGCCTGGTTTCCTGACACTGTTCCCTCTCAGCTGAGTCAGTGTGAGCCAGCTCACAGTTCTTTAGCCTCCAGCTCACACATTTTTGCCTTGGCTCAGGAAGGATGGGGCTCCAGAGCAAACTGATTTAGGCAGCAGCCCAATCGCTCGCTCACAGCTTTAATGCCAGGAGCTCACAAAGTAGGATTTTTGCTCACAGGACTCCGCAGCTTAGCGGGATCATTGGTGTGGGGATGCGTGCACACAGGCCAAGCATCTGTTGTCTTGCTCAGTCACTTCAGAGAGTCCCGATGTTGTGAGGTAGACTGCCTCTGAACATGGGATTTCCGTTGAGCTGTTGTGGCAGTCTAGACACCCCCATTCCACAAACATCTCTCATCCAAAGCCACCTGAGCTGGTGTCCATTGCGAGCTCCACACACTATTTATTGGACTGTGTGGGTACCTTGCCTTTCTGCCCAGTGGGGACCCAAAGCACCTTCCCTCAGCCTCCATTTTATTCTCACAACCACCCTGTGAGGTAGGCTAGGCTGGGAGTGTGTGTGTGTGCGTGTGTGTGTGCGTGTGTGTGCCTGGCGCAAGGTCACCCAGCCAGCTTCCGTGGCAGGTCAGGGATTTGCACTCAAGTCTCCCTCATCCTAGTCGGACTCTCTAACCACCCCACCAGGGCTGGCTCTCTGTGGTTCTGTCGGGGACAGCTGAGGTTGCCCTTCACACTTCTGGGGGAGTCATTCTGTTTTTCACTCCCCACCCCCGAGATGCTTTTGCCTGTCTGTCAGCAGGGCCCGGCACTGGCAGACTCCGGCCCCCGGGGCTTCTGTCCCAGCCGGACTGACCCCCCTGTTTGTCCCTCTGCAACAAGACAGCCACCCCACTGGAATCCGTGGGTTTTGCTCTGGCCTGTCTGGACTCACTCCCTTGAGGCCGGGCGTGCCGACGGGGTCTAGTCCATCGCTCGTGTGGGAGAGGGAAGAGACGTTATCTCTGCCTACAACCAGTGTTCCCTCTAAGCTGTGGAGTCTTGTGAGCAAAAATTCTACTTTGTGAGCTACTGGCATTACAGTTGTGAGTGAGCAATTTGGCTCCTGCATAAATTCGTTTGCTCTGGAGTCCTCCTTCCTGAGCTAAGACAAAAATGTGTGAGCCGGAGGCTAAAAAACGGTGAGCTAACTCACACTAACTCAGCTTAGAGGGAACACTGCCTACAACATGGATTTGGTCTGACTTCTGTCATCCCCAATCTCATAGCCAGGATTTTTGGGGGGGCTGGCTTTAAATAAGTCGGGGGAGCACCCTGCACAGACACCCCCACAACCAAGGCTCCCTCTAAGCTGTGGAGTCTTGTGAGCAAAAATTCTACTTTGTGAGCTGCTGGCATTAAAAGTTGTGAGCGAGTGATTTGGCTGCTGCATAAATCAGTTTGCTCTTCTGGAGCCCCATCCTTCCTGAGCGAAGACAACAATGTGTGAGCTGGAGGCTCAAAAACTGTGAGCTTGCTCACAGTAACTCAGCTTAGAGGGAACACTGTCCATAACTCCCCAAGGGAGCGCCACAAATAAAAAATTGGAAGTCAGGCCTGGACTGGAGGGAAAGTCGGGGGTGGGGGGCTTGCTAGTAAGTTGGGGGCCCCCTGAAATGCCCCACTGTCGCTACAGGCCTCTCTCTCCGCCCCACCCCCCCCCCGCTTCCCTGAACGAGGCAGTCCCTAAAGTCTGTCTGCCTGGGCCCCTGCTTTGACCACTCAACAGACACCCCCCCCCCCCCTTGGTCCCTATAAAAACCCACTCCCTACACTGGTTGCCATGTTGGTTTGAAGCAGTAGAGCAAAGTTTGAGTCTGGGGCACCTTGAAGGCCAACAAAGTTTAATTCTGGGTAGAAGCTTCCGTGTGCACGCTATGCTACTGTGTGAGCTATGCGTGCACACGGAAGCTTCCACCCAGAATTAAACTTTGTTGGCCTTCAAGGTGCATCCGGACTCAGCCCTGGTTGGTGTAGTGGTTTAGAGCCAGTTTGGTGTAGTGGTTACGTGCGCGGACTCTAATCTGGGAGAACCGGGTTTGATTCCCCACTCCTCCTCCACTTGCACCTGGCTGGATGACCTTGGGCAAGCTGTAGTTGTGACAAGAGCTGTTCTTGCAAAAGAGCAGTTTCTGTCAGAGCTCTCTCAGCCCCACCTACCTCACAGGGTGTCTGTTGTGGGGAGGGGAAGGGAAAGGAGTTTGTCAGCCGCTCTGAGACTCCCTTGGGTAGTGAAGGGCAGGGGTATGAATCCAATCTCTTCTTCTTCCTCCGCTTGCAGCTGCTGGATGACCTTGGGCAAGCCGTAGTTCTGATAAGAGCTGTTCTTGAAAAAGAGCAGTTGCTGTCAGAGCTCTCTCAGCCCCGCCTACCCCACAGGGTGCCTGTCTGTTGTGGGGAGGGGAAGGGAAAGGAGTTTGTAAGCCGCTCTGAGACTCCCTTGGGTAGTGAAGGGTGGGGTATAAATCCAATTTCTTCTTCTTCCTCCGCTTACAGCTGCTGGATGACCTTAGGCAAGCCGTAGTTCTGACAAGAGCTGTTTTTGAAAAAAAGAGCCATTTCTGTCAGAGCTCTCTCAGCCCCACCTGCCTCACAGGGCGTCTGTTGTGGGGAAGGGAAGGGAAAGGAGTTTGTGAGCCGCTCTGAGACTCCTTTGGGTAGTGAAGGGCTGTGGGGTATACATCCAATCTCTTCTTCTTCTTCACTTACATCCGAGTTGCGTTTGGTTCCCTGCAAAGGTGAAAAGGCGTGGGAGAGGAAGGGATCCACCCTTCCTGCCTATCAACACCCTTGCCAGGCCCCAAGTATCTCTGAATAAGAAAGAGGCCCCCTTGTCCCAAGAAGATGAAATCAAGGCCTCGCCTTTCTCCTCCTCTCACCCTTGCCCGGCCAGCCTCTCCAATTCGGGCCCCGCCCCGGCTTCAGGGGGCCCCCACACACACACACTAATGAGATTCAGCCAGAAATGGCTGGTAGCCTCTTAAACCTGCAAGCCAGCCAGAAGCCCACCCTATCAGGAGGCCCTTTGCAGAAGGGGAGGGTTGTGGCTCATCAGAACACAGACGGGGGGGCCTCGGGCGGGACCGGAGCTCCACCCCTGGTAGGCCTGGACAAGGGGACGGACCCCTGCCCCGGTTCCCCATCAGCAGAGGGGAGGGAGGGAAGGCTGAAAGGTGTCTTCAGGATGCAACTGGCTGGCCATCAAGGAGTCAAGCTTTGATCTGTTTTTGTCCAGGATTGGCAAAAATGTTTAACCTGCCGCAGGAGCTCTGGGACAGAGAAGACGAGGAGGAAGAAGAAGAGGAGGAGGAGGAGGAAGAAGAGGAGGAGGAGGGGTCCTCCCCAGAAAATTCTTCAGCAGAATCCGAGGAGTCTTGCTGTGAAGACGTCCAGGCGTGGGGCAGCGGGTGAGTGGGGGCCTGGCCCAGACAGCCTCTTGTGCTGTGGTCTGGGGGCACCCGGGGGGCAGGGACCGCCTTGTGTGGAGGGTCCCAGAGAGAGAGAGAGAGAGAGAGAGAGAGAGAGAGAGAGAGAGAGAGAGAGAGAGCCTGGCTGGGACCCGGCTGTGCCGTGGCCCCATTTCTCCCTCTTTAAGATGTGGTCGTGGGGAGTCATCCTTCAGGGCTCCAGAGGAGAGGCGTTCCTCATCTCTCTAGTGGACATGCGCGCCCCCTGGTTGTGCGTGAGCACAGTCACGGGGGGGGGGGAATCAGGCAGTGTATAGTTCCCAGCCGGGAGGCATATTTTTGGATGGAGCCTAATGCGGAGCAGTTGTGTGGCGGGAGGTGCGTGGGTTTGGCCACCCATCCAAGACAAGCGACGGCCAGGTGAAGAGTAATGGCGTGGGGTGGGCAGTCAGTGCTCTTTGGCATGGGAATCAGGCCGCCGCAAGGAGACCCCCAACTTTGGTGCCATGTTGGAGGCTGCGTAGATCTGGGAGTGTATAAGTGCCGAGAGCCTGGGTTTTGTTTGCATTCTGTTTTTGCACCTGTGGTGGTGGAGAAAAAGGGACAGGGTGAACGGGAAAAACAGCGGATCCTTTCCCCGTAGGCTTGTTTGGGGGGCAGTTGTCAGCTACGCGGCCATAGTGGCTGGTGGGGGAGGTGGTTGATTTCTGCCTTCTCTCAGGTTTGGTATTTTAGGTTTCGGTTCTCTTGAGAGTGCACTATCGCTACTTGACCTTGGTGTCTGCTGCTCCGCTTCCCCTGGGAATGTGTGTTCCTTAATTTTAGGCTGTTAAGGCCTGGCCCCTGATTGGACCCATCCGTCAGGAGTCCCTGCTTTGAACCTGGTATAATCGACCCTTTCCCGCTTTGGCTCTCAGTTCTGACACCATCCGTGGATGGACGAGTGGGCTTTACAGGATCAATAAACAGAAACGTCTTTGAAGGACTGTTGTTGTTTCCTGATGGCTGCAAGACTCTGTCAGCAGTCAGAATTCAAACGCGCACGAGCCGCAGTGGAGTCAGAGGATGGGGAGAGAGGTGTGGCTGTTATCCAGGATAATCAAATCTGGATTAAAAGGCTGCAAACGGTGCGCATCTGTGCTTCTGAGGGGGGTTCTGCCGAGAGGGAAAGA